>NW_025548733.1:307500-325000 GCF_905237065.1 Salmo salar
AGTCTGCTACCATTCTCCAATAGTTTACCATCTAGGTTGTCTTATGGAATACAGTCTGCTACCATACCTGGTGGTAATACAGTCTGCTACCATTCTCCAATAGTTTACCATCTAGGTTGTCTATACCTGGTGGTAATACAGTCTGCTACCATTCTCCAATAGTTTACCATCTAGGTTGTCTATAGGTGGTAATACAGTCTGCTACCATTCTCCAATAGTTTACCATCTAGGTTGTCTATACCTGGTGGTAATACAGTCTGCTACCATTCTCCAATAGTTTACCATCTAGGTTGTCTATATGGTAATACAGTCTGCTACCATTCTCCAATAGTTTACCATCTAGGTTGTCTATATGGTAATACAGGCTGCTACCATTCTCCAATAGTTTACCATCTAGGTTGTCTATACCTGGTGGTAATACAGTCTGCTACCATTCTCCAATAGTTTACCATATAGGTTGTCTATACCTGGTGGTAATACAGTCTGCTACCATTCTCCAATAGTTTACCATCTAGGTTGTCTATACCTGGTGGTAATACAGTCTGCTACCATTCTCCAATAGTTTACCATCTAGGTTGTCTATACCTGGTGGTAATACAGTCTGCTACCATTCTCCAATAGTTTAGCATCTAGGTTGTCTATAGGTGGTAATACAGTCTGCTACCATTCTCCAATAGTTTACCATCTAGGTTGTCTATACCTGGTAATACAGTCTGCTACCATTCTCCAATAGTTTACCATCTAGGTTGTCTATACCTGGTGGTAATACAGTCTGCTACCATTCTCCAATAGTTTACCATCTAGGTTGTCTATATGGTAATACAGTCTGCTACCATTCTCCAATAGTTTACCATCTAGGTTGTCTATACCTGGTGGTAATACAGTCTGCTACCATTCTCCAATAGTTTACCATCTATGTTGTCTATATGGTAATACAGTCTGCTACCATTCTCCAATAGGTTACCATCTAGGTTGTCTATACCTGGTAATACAGTCTGCTACCATTCTCCAATAGTTTACCATCTAGGTTGTCTATATGGTAATACAGTCTGCTACCATTCTCCAATAGTTTACCATCTAGGTTGTCTATATGGTAATACAGTCTGCTACCATTCTCCAATAGTTTACCATCTAGGTTGTCCATACCTGGTGGTAATACAGTCTGCTACCATTCTCCAATAGTTTACCATCTAGGTTGTCTATACCTGGTGGTAATACAGTCTGCTACCATTCTCCAATAGTTTACCATCTAGGTTGTCTATATGGTAATACAGTCTGCTACCATTCTCCAATAGTTTACCATCTAGGTTGTCTATACCTGGTGGTAATACAGTCTGCTACCATTCTCCAATAGTTTACCATCTAGGTTGTCTATATGGTAATACAGTCTGCTACCATTCTCCAATAGTTTACCATCTAGGTTGTCTATATGGTAATACAGTCTGCTACCATTCTCCAATAGTTTACCATCTAGGTTGTCTATACCTGGTGGTAATACAGTCTGCTACCATTCTCCAATAGTTTACCATCTAGGTTGTCTATACCTGGTGGTAATACAGTCTGCTACCATTCTCCAATAGTTTACCATCTAGGTTGTCTATACCTGGTAATACAGTCTGCTACCATTCTCCAATAGTTTACCATCTAGGTTGTCTATACCTGGTGGTAATACAGTCTGCTACCATTCTCCAATAGTTTACCATCTAGGTTGTCCATACCTGGTGGTAATACAGGCTGCTACCATTCTCCAATAGTTTACCATCTAGGTTGTCTATATGGTAATACAGTCTGCTACCATTCTCCAAAAGTTTACCATCTAGGTTGTCTATACCTGGTGGTAATACAGTCTGCTACCATTCTCCAATAGTTTACCATCTAGGTTGTCTATATGGTAATACAGTCTGCTACCATTCTCCAATAGTTTACCATCTAGGTTGTCTATATGGTAATACAGTCTGCTACCATTCTCCAATAGTTTACCATCTAGGTTGTCTATATGGTGATACAGTCTGCTACCATTCTCCAATAGTTTACCATCTAGGTTGTCTATACCTGGTGGTAATACAGTCTGCTACCATTCTCCAATAGTTTACCATCTAGGTTGTCTATACCTGGTAATACAGTCTGCTACCATTCTCCAATAGTTTACCATCTAGGTTGTCTATACCTGGTAATACAGTCTGCTACCATTCTCCAATAGTTTACCATCTAGGTTGTCTATACCTGGTGGTAATACAGTCTGCTACCATTCTCCAATAGTTTACCATCTAGGTTGTCTATATGGTAATACAGTCTGCTACCATTCTTCAATAGTTTACCATCTAGGTTGTCTATACCTGGTGGTAATACAGTCTGCTACCATTCTCCAATAGTTTACCATCTAGGTTGTCTATATGGTAATACAGTCTGCTACCATTCTCCAATAGTTTACCATCTAGGTTGTCTATACCTGGTGGTAATACAGTCTGCTACCATTCTCCAATAGTTTACCATCTAGGTTGTCTATATGGTAATACAGTCTGCTACCATTCTCCAATAGTTTACCATCTAGGTTGTCTATATGGTAATACAGTCTGCTACCATTCTCCAATAGTTTACCATCTAGGTTGTCTATACCTGGTGGTAATACAGTCTGCTACCATTCTCCAATAGTTTACCATCTAGGTTGTCTATACCTGGTGGTAATACAGTCTGCTACCATTCTCCAATAGTTTACCATCTAGGTTGTCTATACCTGGTAATACAGTCTGCTACCATTCTCCAATAGTTTACCATCTAGGTTGTCTATACCTGGTGGTAATACAGTCTGCTACCATTCTCCAATAGTTTACCATCTAGGTTGTCCATACCTGGTGGTAATACAGGCTGCTACCATTCTCCAATAGTTTACCATCTAGGTTGTCTATATGGTAATACAGTCTGCTACCATTCTCCAAAAGTTTACCATCTAGGTTGTCTATACCTGGTGGTAATACAGTCTGCTACCATTCTCCAATAGTTTACCATCTAGGTTGTCTATATGGTAACACAGTCTGCTACCATTCTCCAATAGTTTACCATCTAGGTTGTCTATATGGTAATACAGTCTGCTACCATTCTCCAATAGTTTACCATCTAGGTTGTCTATATGGTGATACAGTCTGCTACCATTCTCCAATAGTTTACCATCTAGGTTGTCTATACCTGGTGGTAATACAGTCTGCTACCATTCTCCAATAGTTTACCATCTAGGTTGTCTATATGGTAATACAGTCTGCTACCATTCTCCAATAGTTTACCATCTAGGTTGTCTATACCTGGTAATACAGTCTGCTACCATTCTCCAATTGTTTACCATCTAGGTTGTCTATACCTGGTGGTAATACAGTCTGCTACCATTCTCCAATAGTTTACCATCTAGGTTGTCTATATGGTAATACAGTCTGCTACCATTCTCCAATAGTTTATCATCTAGGTTGTCTATACCTGGTGGTAATACAGTCTGCTACCATTCTCCAATAGTTTACCATCTAGGTTGTCTATATGGTAATACAGTCTGCTACCATTCTCCAATAGGTTACCATCTAGGTTGTCTATACCTGGTAATACAGTCTGCTACCATTCTCCAATAGTTTACCATCTAGGTTGTCTATATGGTAATACAGTCTGCTACCATTCTCCAATAGTTTACCATCTAGGTTGTCTATATGGTAATACAGACTGCTACCATTCTCCAATAGTTTACCATCTAGGTTGTCCATACCTGGTGGTAATACAGTCTGCTACCATTCTCCAATAGTTTACCATCTAGGTTGTCTATACCTGGTGGTAATACAGTCTGCTACCATTCTCCAATAGTTTACCATCTAGGTTGTCTATATGGTAATACAGTCTGCTACCATTCTCCAATAGTTTACCATCTAGGTTGTCTATACCTGGTGGTAATACAGTCTGCTACCATTCTCCAATAGTTTACCATCTAGGTTGTCTATATGGTAATACAGTCTGCTACCATTCTCCAATAGTTTACCATCTAGGTTGTCTATATGGTAATACAGTCTGCTACCATTCTCCAATAGTTTACCATCTAGGTTGTCTATACCTGTGGTAATACAGTCTGCTACCATTCTCCAATAGTTTACCATCTAGGTTGTCTATACCTGGTGGTAATACAGTCTGCTACCATTCTCCAATAGTTTACCATCTAGGTTGTCTATATGGTAATACAGTCTGCTACCATTCTTCAATAGTTTACCATCTAGGTTGTCTATACCTGGTGGTAATACAGTCTGCTACCATTCTCCAATAGTTTACCATCTAGGTTGTCTATATGGTAATACAGTCTGCTACCATTCTCCAATAGTTTACCATCTAGGTTGTCTATACCTGGTGGTAATACAGTCTGCTACCATTCTCCAATAGTTTACCATCTAGGTTGTCTATATGGTAATACAGTCTGCTACCATTCTCCAATAGTTTACCATCTAGGTTGTCTATATGGTAATACTGTCTGCTACCATTCTCCAATAGTTTACCATCTAGGTTGTCTATACCTGGTGGTAATACAGTCTGCTACCATTCTCCAATAGTTTACCATCTAGGTTGTCTATACCTGGTGGTAATACAGTCTGCTACCATTCTCCAATAGTTTACCATCTAGGTTGTCTATATGGTAATACAGTCTGCTACCATTCTCCAATAGTTTACCATCTAGGTTGTCTATACCTGGTGGTAATACAGTCTGCTACCATTCTCCAATAGTTTACCATCTAGGTTATCTATATGGTAATACAGTCTGCTACCATTCTCCAATAGTTTACCATCTAGGTTGTCTATACCTGGTGGTAATACAGTCTGCTACCATTCTCCAATTGTTTACCATCTAGGTTGTCTATATGGTAATACAGTCTGCTACCATTCTCCAATATTTGACCATCTAGGTTGTCTATATGGTAATACAGTCTGCTACCATTCTCCAAAAGTTTACCATCTAGGTTATCTATATGGTAATACAGTCTGCTACCATTCTCCAATAGTTTACCATCTAGGTTGTCTATACCTGGTGGTAATACAGTCTGCTACCATTCTCCAATAGTTTACCATCTAGGTTGTCTATACCTGGTGGTAATACAGTCTGCTACCATTCTCCAATAGTTTACCATCTAGGTTGTCTATACCTGGTGGTAATACAGACTGCTACCATTCTCCAATAGTTTACCATCTAGGTTGTCTATACCTGGTAATACAGTCTGCTACCATTCTCCAATAGTTTACCATCTAGGTTGTCTATACCTGGTGGTAATACAGTCTGCTACCATTCTCCAATAGTTTACCATCTAGGTTGTCCATACCTGGTGGTAATACAGGCTGCTACCATTCTCCAATAGTTTACCATCTAGGTTATCTATATGGTAATACAGTCTGCTACCATTCTCCAATAGTTTACCATCTAGGTTGTCTATACCGGGTGGTAATACAGTCTGCTACCATTCTCCAATAGTTTACCATCTAGGTTGACTATATGGTAATACAGTCTGCTACCATTCTCCAATAGTTTACCATCTAGGTTGTCTATACCTGGTGGTAATACAGTCTGCTACCATTCTCCAATAGTTTACCATCTAGGTTGTCTATATGGTAATACAGTCTGCTACCATTCTCCAATAGGTTACCATCTAGGTTGTCTATACCTGGTAATACAGTCTGCTACCATTCTCCAATAGTTTACCATCTAGGTTGTCTATATGGTAATACAGTCTGCTACCATTCTCCAATAGTTTACCATCTAGGTTGTCTATATGGTAATACAGTCTGCTACCATTCTCCAATAGTTTACCATCTAGGTTGTCCATACCTGGTGGTAATACAGTCTGCTACCATTCTCCAATAGTTTACCATCTAGGTTGTCTATACCTGGTGGTAATACAGTCTGCTACCATTCTCCAATAGTTTACCATCTAGGTTGTCTATATGGTAATACAGTCTGCTACCATTCTCCAATAGTTTACCATCTAGGTTGTCTATACCTGGTGGTAATACAGTCTGCTACCATTCTCCAATAGTTTACCATCTAGGTTGTCTATAGTGGTAATACAGTCTGCTACCATTCTCCAATAGTTTACCATCTAGGTTGTCTATATGGTAATACAGGCTGCTACCATTCTCCAATAGTTTACCATCTAGGTTGTCTATACCTGGTGGTAATACAGTCTGCTACCATTCTCCAATAGTTTACCATCTAGGTTGTCTATACCTGGTGGTAATACAGTTTGCTACCATTCTCCAATAGTTTACCATCTAGGTTGTCTATATGGTAATACAGTCTGCTACCATTCTCCAATAGTTTACCATCTAGGTTGTCTATATGGTAATACAGTCTGCTACCATTCTCCAATAGTTTACCATCTAGGTTGTCTATACCTGGTGGTAATACAGTCTGCTACCATTCTCCAATAGTTTACCATCTAGGTTATCTATACCTGATGGTAATACAGTCTGCTACCATTCTCCAATAGTTTACCATCTAGGTTGTCTATACCTGGTGGTAATACAGTCTGCTACCATTCTCCAATAGTTTACCATCTAGGTTGTCTATACCTGGTGGTAATACAGTCTGCTACCATTCTCCAATAGTTTACCATCTAGGTTGTCTATATGGTAATACAGTCTGCTACCATTCTCCAATAGTTTACCATCTAGGTTGTCTATACCTGGTGGTAATACAGTCTGCTACCATTCTCCAATAGTTTACCATCTAGGTTATCTATATGGTAATACAGTCTGCTACCATTCTCCAATAGTTTACCATCTAGGTTGTCTATACCTGGTGGTAATACAGTCTGCTACCATTCTCCAATTGTTTACCATCTAGGTTGTCTATATGGTAATACAGTCTGCTACCATTCTCCAATAGTTGACCATCTAGGTTGTCTATATGGTAATACAGTCTGCTACCATTCTCCAAAAGTTTACCATCTAGGTTGTCTATATGGTAATACAGTCTGCTACCATTCTCCAATAGTTTACCATCTAGGTTGTCTATACCTGGTGGTAATACAGTCTGCTACCATTCTCCAATAGTTTACCATCTAGGTTGTCTATACCTGGTGGTAATACAGTCTGCTACCATTCTCCAATAGTTTACCATCTAGGTTGTCTATACCTGGTGGTAATACAGTCTGCTACCATTCTCCAATAGTTTACCATCTAGGTTGTCTATACCTGGTAATACAGTCTGCTACCATTCTCCAATAGTTTACCATCTAGGTTGTCTATACCTGGTGGTAATACAGTCTGCTACCATTCTCCAATAGTTTACCATCTAGGTTGTCCATACCTGGTGGTAATACAGGCTGCTACCATTCTCCAATAGTTTACCATCTAGGTTGTCTATATGGTAATACAGTCTGCTACCATTCTCCAATAGTTTACCATCTAGGTTGTCTATACCTGGTGGTAATACAGTCTGCTACCATTCTCCAATAGTTTACCATCTAGGTTGTCTATATGGTAATACAGTCTGCTACCATTCTCCAATAGTTTACCATCTAGGTTATCTATATGGTAATACAGTCTGCTACCATTCTCCAATAGTTTACCATCTAGGTTGTCTATACCGGGTGGTAATACAGTCTGCTACCATTCTCCAATAGTTTACCATCTAGGTTGTCTATATGGTAATACAGTCTGCTACCATTCTCCAATAGTTTACCATCTAGGTTGTCTATACCTGGTGGTAATACAGTCTGCTACCATTCTCCAATAGTTTACCATCTAGGTTGTCTATATGGTAATACAGTCTGCTACCATTCTCCAATAGGTTACCATCTAGGTTGTCTATACCTGGTAATACAGTCTGCTACCATTCTCCAATAGTTTACCATCTAGGTTGTCGATATGGTAATACAGTCTGCTACCATTCTCCAATAGTTTACCATCTAGGTTGTCTATATGGTAATACAGTCTGCTACCATTCTCCAATAGTTTACCATCTAGGTTGTCCATACCTGGTGGTAATACAGTCTGCTACCATTCTCCAATAGTTTACCATCTAGGTTGTCTATACCTGGTGGTAATACAGTCTGCTACCATTCTCCAATAGTTTACCATCTAGGTTGTCTATATGGTAATACAGTCTGCTACCATTCTCCAATAGTTTACCATCTAGGTTGTCTATACCTGGTGGTAATACAGTCTGCTACCATTCTCCAATAGTTTACCATCTAGGTTATCTATACCTGATGGTAATACAGTCTGCTACCATTCTCCAATAGTTTACCATCTAGGTTGTCTATACCTGGTGGTAATACAGTCTGCTACCATTCTCCAATAGTTTACCATCTAGGTTGTCTATACCTGGTGGTAATACAGTCTGCTACCATTCTCCAATAGTTTACCATCTAGGTTGTCTATATGGTAATACAGTCTGCTACCATTCTCCAATAGTTTACCATCTAGGTTGTCTATACCTGGTGGTAATACAGTCTGCTACCATTCTCCAATAGTTTACCATCTAGGTTATCTATATGGTAATACAGTCTGCTACCATTCTCCAATAGTTTACCATCTAGGTTGTCTATACCTGGTGGTAATACAGTCTGCTACCATTCTCCAATTGTTTACCATCTAGGTTGTCTATATGGTAATACAGTCTGCTACCATTCTCCAATAGTTGACCATCTAGGTTGTCTATATGGTAATACAGTCTGCTACCATTCTCCAAAAGTTTACCATCTAGGTTATCTATATGGTAATACAGTCTGCTACCATTCTCCAATAGTTTACCATCTAGGTTGTCTATACCTGGTGGTAATACAGTCTGCTACCATTCTCCAATAGTTTACCATCTAGGTTGTCTATACCTGGTGGTAATACAGTCTGCTACCATTCTCCAATAGTTTACCATCTAGGTTGTCTATACCTGGTAATACAGTCTGCTACCATTCTCCAATAGTTTACCATCTAGGTTGTCTATACCTGGTGGTAATACAGTCTGCTACCATTCTCCAATAGTTTACCATCTAGGTTGTCCATACCTGGTGGTAATACAGGCTGCTACCATTCTCCAATAGTTTACCATCTAGGTTGTCTATATGGTAATACAGTCTGCTACCATTCTCCAATAGTTTACCATCTAGGTTGTCTATACCTGGTGGTAATACAGTCTGCTACCATTCTCCAATAGTTTACCATCTAGGTTGTCTATATGGTAATACAGTCTGCTACCATTCTCCAATAGTTTACCATCTAGGTTATCTATATGGTAATACAGTCTGCTACCATTCTCCAATAGTTTACCATCTAGGTTGTCTATACCGGGTGGTAATACAGTCTGCTACCATTCTCCAATAGTTTACCATCTAGGTTGTCTATATGGTAATACAGTCTGCTACCATTCTCCAATAGTTTACCATCTAGGTTGTCTATATGGTAATACAGTCTGCTACCATTCTCCAATAGTTTACCATCTAGGTTGTCTATATGGTAATACAGGCTGCTACCATTCTCCAATAGTTTACCATCTAGGTTGTCCATACCTGGTGGTAATACAGGCTGCTACCATTCTCCAATAGTTTACCATCTAGGTTGTCTATATGGTAATACAGTCTGCTACCATTCTCCAATACTTTACCATCTAGGTTGTCTATACCTGGTGGTAATACAGTCTGCTACCATTCTCCAATAGTTTACCATCTAGGTTGTCTATATGGTAATACATTCTGCTACCATTCTCCAATAGTTTACCATCTAGGTTGTCTATATGGTAATACAGTCTGCTACCATTCTCCAATAGTTTACCATCTAGGTTGTCCATACCTGGTGGTAATACAGTCTGCTACCATTCTCCAATAGTTTACCATCTAGGTTGTCTATATGGTAATACAGCCTGCTACCATTCTCCAATAGTTTACCATCTAGGTTGTCTATATGGTAATACAGTCTGCTACCATTCTGCAATAGTTTACCATCTAGGTTGTCTATACCTGGTGGTAATACAGTCTGCTACCATTCTCCAATAGTTTACCATCTAGGTTGTCTATATGGTAATACAGTCTGCTACCATTCTCCAATAGTTTACCATCTAGGTTGTCTATACCTGGTGGTAATACAGTCTGCTACCATTCTCTATAGTTTACCATCTAGGTTGTTTATATGGTAATACAGTCTGCTACCATTCTCCAATAGTTTACCATCTAGGTTGTCTATATGGTAATACAGTCTGCTACCATTCTCCAATAGTTTACCATCTAGGTTGTCTATATGGTAATACAGTCTGCTACCATTCTCCAATAGTTTACCATCTAGGTTGTCTATATGGTAATACAGTCTGCTACCATTCTCCAATAGTTTACCATCTAGGTTGTCTATATGGTAATACAGTCTGCTACCATTCTCCAATAGTTTACCATCTAGGTTGTCTATATGGTAATACAGTCTGCTACCATTCTCCAGTAGTTTACCATCTAGGTTGTCTATATGGTAATACAGTCTGCTACCATTCTCCAATAGTTTACCATCTAGGTTGTCTATACCTGGTGGTAATACAGTCTGCTACCATTCTCCAATAGTTTACCATCTAGGTTGTCTATATGGTAATACAGGCTGCTACCATTCTCAATAGTTTACCATCTAGGTTGTTTATACCTGGTGGTAATACAGTCTGCTACCATTCTCCAATAGTTTACCATCTAGGTTGTTTATACCTGGTGGTAATACAGTCTGCTACCATTCTCCAATAGTTTACCATCTAGGTTGTCTATATGGTAATACAGTCTGCTACCATTCTCCAATAGTTTACCATCTAGGTTGTCTATATGGTAATACAGTCTGCTACCATTCTCCAATAGTTTACCATCTAGGTTGTCTATACCTGGTGGTAATACAGTCTGCTACCATTCTCCAATAGTTTACCATCTAGGTTGTCTATATGGTAATACAGTCTGCTACCATTCTCCAATAGTTGACCATCTAGGTTGTCTATATGGTAATACAGTCTGCTACCATTCTCCAATAGTTTACCATCTAGGTTGTCTATATGGTAATACAGTCTGCTACCATTCTCCAATAGTTTACCATCTAGGTTGTCTATATGGTAATACAGTCTGCTACCATTCTCCAGTAGTTTACCATCTAGGTTGTCTATATGGTAATACAGTCTGCTACCATTCTCCAATAGTTTACCATCTAGTTTGTCTATACCTGGTGGTAATACAGTCTGCTACCATTCTCCAATAGTTTACCATCTAGGTTGTCTATACCTGGTGGTAATACAGTCTGCTACCATTCTCCAATAGTTTACCATCTAGGTTGTCTATATGGTAATACAGTCTGCTACCATTCTCCAATAGTTTACCATCTAGGTTGTCTATACCTGGTGGTAATACAGTCTGCTACCATTCTCCAATAGTTTACCATCTAGGTTGTCTATATGGTAATACAGTCTGCTACCATTCTCCAATAGTTTACCATCTAGGTTGTCTATATGGTAATACAGTCTGCTACCATTCTCCAATAGTTTACCATCTAGGTTGTCTATATGGTAATACAGTCTGCTACCATTCTCCAATAGTTTGCCGTTTTTTGTTGTATAAACAGCTGAGTTGTGTTTTCTGTCATTTATCTGGTTTTGTTAATATCGTGTCTTTTTATTATGTCGTTTCGTTTAGTCACAATATGTCTCAATGTACATTATGGCAAACAGTAGACTTTGATTTAATGTAAACAAACCACTAATAAAGTTATTACGAATTTATTTGAATTGAAGTCGTAATGAAAAACTAAATGGATAACCCCTCTTTCTCTCTTCCCCTTCCTCTCCCCCTCCTCTTTCTCTCCCCTCCTCTTTCTCTCCCCCTCTCTCCCCTCCTCTCCCCCCTCTTTCTCTCTTCCCCTCCTCTCCCCCTCCTCTTTATCTCCCCCTCCTCTTTCTCTCCCCCCTCTCTCCCCTCTTTCTCTCTTCCCCCTCCTCTCCCCCTCCTCTTTCTCTCCCCCTCCTCTTTCTCTCCCCCTCTCTCCCCTCCTCTCCCCCCTCTTTCTCTCTTCCCCCTCCTCTCCCCCCTCCTCTTTCTCTCCCCTCCTCTTTCTCTCCCCCTCTCTCCCCTCCTCTCCCCCCTCTTTCTCTCTCCCCTCCTCTCCCCCTCCTCTTTCTCTCCCCACCTCTCTCCCTCCCCCCTCCCTCCCTCTCTCCCCTCCCTCCCTCTCTCCCTCCCTCTCCCCCTCTTTCTCTCTCGCCCTCCTCTCCCTCCTCCTCTTTCTCTCCCTCCTCTCCCCCCTCTTTCTCTCTCCCCTTCTCTCCCCCTCCTCTTTCTCTCCCTCCTTTCCCCCTCTTTCTCTCTCCCCCCTCCTCTCCCTCCCTCTCTCCCTCCTCTCTCCTCCCTCTCCCCCCTCTCTCCCCTCTCTCTCTAGACGTACTAGGCACAGTGTTAAAGCAGAGAAGATCCGTCGAATGATGGATAATTATGATCGTCACGTGACCATTCACTCCATCATGGGGAGCTCTCGCCCAAACTACCACCGCATCAGGAGGCCAAACTACCCCCCAACAGGACCCAAGCCCACCCCATCAGGAGGCCAAACTACCCCCCCATCAGGACCCAAGCCCACCCCATCAGGAGGCCAAACTACCCCCCCATCAGGAGGCCAAACTACCCCCCCAACAGGACCCAAGCCCACCCCATCAGGAGGCCAAACTACCCCCCATCAGGAGGCCAAACTACCCCCCCCATCAGGAGGCCAAACTACCCCCCCATCAGGAGGCCAAACTACCCCCCCAACAGGACCCAAGCCCACCCCATCAGGAGGCCAAACTACCCCCCCAACAGGACCCAAGCCCACCCCATCAGGAGGCCAAACTACCCCCCCATCAGGAGGCCAAACTACCCCCCCATCAGGAGGCCAAACTACCCCCCCATCAGGAGGCCAAACTACCCCCCCAACAGGACCCAAGCCCACCCCATCAGGAGGCCAAACTACCCCCCATCAGGAGGCCAAACTACCCCCCATCAGGAGGCCAAACTACCCCCCCAACAGGACCCAAGCCCACCCCATCAGGAGGCCAAACTACCCCCATCAGGAGGCCAAACTACCCCCCAACAGGACCCAAGCCCACCCCATCAGGAGGCCAAACTACCCCCCCATCAGGAGGCCAAACTACCCCCCAACAGGACCCAAGCCCACCCCATCAGGAGGCCAAACTACCCCCCCATCAGGAGGCCAAACTACCCCCCAACAGGACTCAAGCCCACCCCATCAGGAGGCCAAACTACCCCCCATCAGGACCCAAGCCCACCCCATCAGGAGGCCAAACTACCCCCCCATCAGGAGGCCAAACTACCCCCCCCAACAGGACCCAAGCCCACCCCATCAGGAGGCCAAACTACCCCCCCATCAGGAGGCCAAACTACCCCCCAACAGGACCCAAGCCCACCCCATCAGGAGGCCAAACTACCCCCCCATCAGGACCCAAGCCCACCCCATCAGGAGGCTAGCCCGTCACAGTAAGTTTCCTCACCACACCCAGGCTGCATCTCAAACTACCCCCCCCCAACAGGACCTTAGCATCAGGTGACTAGGGATAGGGCCAGGATTAGGGCCAGGTTTAGGATTAGGGCCAGGTTTAGGATTAGGGTTAGGGCCAGGATTAGGGCCAGGTTTAGGGCTAGGGCCAGGATTAGGGCCAGGATTAGGCGAGGGCCGGGATTAGGGCCAGGGTTAGGATTAGGGCCAGGTCTAGGGCCAGGGTTAGGATTAGGGCCAGGATTAGGGCCAGGGCCAGGATTAGGGCCAGGGCCAGGATTAGGGCCAGGGCCAGGATTAGGGTTAGTGCTAAGGTTAGTTTCAGGCTGCATCTCAATAGTTGCCTCGTCTTTTCTCTTGAATTGAAGTCACAATGAAAAGATGATCTTCTCTCTCTCTCTCTCTCTCTCTCTCTCTCTGTCTCTCTCTGTCTCTCTCTGTCTCTCTCTCTCTCTCTCTCTCTCTCTCTGTCTCTCTCTGTCTCTCTCTCTCTCTCTCTCTCTCTCTCTGTCTCTCTCTGTCTCTCTCTGTCTCTCTCTCTCTCTGTCTCTCTCTCTCTCTCTCTCTCTCTCTCTCTCTCTCTGTCTCTCTCTGTCTCTCTCTGTCTCTCTCTGTCTCTCTCTGTCTCTGTCTCTCTTTCTCCTGATAGGCCCAAGTCCTCAGACAAGGCCCTCCGCGACCTGGTAGGAGAGCAGCGATTGGTCCAGGGCTCTGAGAGGTCCTGCCCCCAGCTCTTCTCCTCGCTTCCTGACGTGTCGTCGGTCGGCCTCTCCGGGAGACCCGTAACCCCGGGTCACAGCTCTGCCCACGGGTCCACAGAGTCCCTCTCCCTCAGTGAAAAGCACTTCGGAAAACACGGAATTCGGACGAGGAGGAGGATATTCTTGATTTAGGAGCGCTGGTCTCTGAACCGGACACACAGTTGCAACCGGAGGAGGACGAGGGGAAAAGGGGGGAGGAAGAGGAAGAGGGAGAGGGAGAGACAAGGATTCCCCACTGTCTGGTGGAGTCTGTGTTTAGTGCAGATCGCGACGATGGTGACGACGAGAGGCCCGTGGCTTTCTCCGAGTCGATTGGTCAGAGGGTGAGGAAAGAGAGGAAGAGCAGAACTAGGAAGACGGACTCTGATAGGCTGGAGCCTGCTGACATAGCGAAGGACGCTAGCCATTCAGTGAGCGAGGGGGATGGAGAGAGAGAGGGTGGAGGAGGGACGTTGGTGGGAGAAATGAACGATGGAGGAGAGCAGGTGTGGGATGGGGGAGAGGGGGTGAGGGGTGGGGGAGAGAGGGTGAGGCCTGAGTTGTTGGAGTTTGTTGGAGACTGGCCTTCAGAGGAGGTACTGGAGCAAAGAAGAAGAAGAGGAGGAGGAAGGAATGGGAAGCGCCCTGGGAGGGAGGAAGAGGGAGGTGGTGAGGGGGAGGAGGCAGGTCCCAGAGGCAGCCAATCAGAAGGGCTTCCTGGTAGCGGGCCTCATGTCACAGAGTTCCAGAAGCTTCTAGAGCTCTTACAGACAGGTGTTGACTCCCACCCTCTGCCCACCTGCCCTTCCCCCATCCTCTCCCCCTTCTCCCCGAGCTCAGACCATTCAGTTGAAGGAGGAGAGAGGGGTGAGGCAGGGGGGAGGAGAGGGGAGGCTGATAAAGACCGAGTCCTGAGTCGGGAGGAATTACCTGACTGTGTGGTGGTTGAATCCAACACCGTGGAGCAGAGGGAGGGAGAGACCATCCAGGTCGCCGTAGAGGGGGGGACGACTCGGGGTTTAGTTGAGGAAGACTTGGTGGAGGTAGAGGGAAGCCATCCTGGTAAGGTAGATCGAGGCCATGTTGGTGAGGTCAGTCAGTGTACTGATGCTAGTGAGACCAGGATGGAAGTTGAAGTCGGCCATCTTGGTGGGGGCAGTCAGTGTGCTGATAGTGACAGCCATATTGGTGAGGGCAGTGTGGAAGCTGGTGAAGACAGCCATGTTGGTGAGGTCAGTCAGTGTACTGATGCTAGTGAGACCAGGATGGAAGGTGAAGTCGGCCATCTTGGTGGGGGCAGTCAGGAGCGGAAGCAGCAGAGTCGCAGGGCGGGGAAACAGTGCAAACTGGCACTCACCTTCACAAACAACACCCCTCCCTCCCCCAAACCACAGATAGACCTCGCCCCTGACCTTGACCCTGACCTTGACCCTAATCTCGACTCTGACCTTGCCCCTAATCTCGACTCTGACCTTGCCCCTAATCTCGACTCTGACCTTAACCTTAACCCCGACCTTAACCCTGACCCTAACCTCAACCCTGACCTTAACCCTGACCCTAACCTCAACCCTGACCTTAACCCTGACCTTGACCCAAACCTCAACCCTGACCTCGACCCTAACCTCGACCCTAACCTCAACCCTGACCTCAACCCTAACCTTAACCCTGACCTCGACCCTAACCTCAACCCTAACCTTAACCTTGACCCTGACCTCAACCCTGACCTTAACCCTGACCTTGACCCTAACCTCGACCTCAACCTTAACCTTGACCCTGACCTCAACTCTAACCTTAACCCTAACCCCCACCGCCCCTCCCCTCCTCCGTCATTGGCCGACACAGATCGCTCCTCCCAGACCGACCCGCAAGACTTCGCCTTCCTCTGGCGTCTCGACCACAGTCGTCGCGACGACCCAACCGACGCCTCGGGAGACCGCTTTCCCGCTAACGACACCCTCGTCGTTCTCCACGGCAACCCTTCCCGTTTCCTCCCGGAGGTATCGGCTGCGGTCTCGGCGGGCGTCGCGGTTAACCCTTCCGGCCAGCGAGTGGTGCCGTACCGCGTGACGCACGAGAAGGGGAACCAGGTGGAGGAGAGGGAGCTGGAGGAGGGACGGACCAGGCAGCAGAACCTCTTCATTCTCAGACGCCATTTTAAACTGGTCAACAGAGAGACACTGGACGACCTCTATGACAAGTGTCAGCAGGTTCGGGATGTTTGTTGTTTATTATTGTTGTTTATTATTATTGTTGTTGTTGTTGTTTATTGTGTTGTCGTTGTATTGGCTGAGGCTCTTATCTGTGAAAAGGAAGTAAGCCTTGTCTGAGCCAGAAGAGCTTAGAGGCTTCTTGCCCTACTTCCTGTTTCCGTAGTGAGACAGTTCGATGTACCAGGACACCCCCTGGACAGGACACTAGTCTATTTCCTGTTTCCGTAGTGAGACAGCTTGATGTACCAGGACACCCCCTGGACAGGAAACTAGTCTATTTCCTGTTTCTGTAGTGAGACAGCTTGATGTACCAGGACACCCCCTGGACAGGACACTAGTCTATCTATGTCTGAGTCCCAAATGAAATCCTATTCCCTATATAGCGAGGCCGTAGGGCCCCGTTCCTTATATAGCGAGGCCGTAGGGCCCCGTTCCCTATATGGTGAGGCCGTAGGGCCCCGTTCCCTATATGGCGAGGCCGTAGGGCCCCGTCCCCTATATGGCGAGGCCGTAGGGCCCCGTCCCCTATATAGCGAGGCCGTAGGCCCCCGTCCCCTATACGGCGAGGCCGTAGGGCCCCCGTCCCCTATACGGCGAGGCCGTAGGGCCCCCGTCCCCTATACGGCGAGGCCGTCCTAAATGAATTTTAAACGTGTAATTGTTTCCTCCTTCAGGACCTGGAGTGGACCACTAATCTGTTGCTAGACTCTGGAGAGAGACTGTTCCTAGAGGAGGAAGAGGAGGATGAAGAAGAAGAAGAGGGTGATGAAGATCTGGACATGGCCGAGGCGGTGTGTCCGGAGGACGGGACGGAGAGACGGATTACACCTCCAGGAGAGCAGGCTCCGGCCTCCAGCTGTTCTGATAGTGAGACGTTTGGAAGAGGGAAGGAGGAAGAGGAAGCGCGGAGGACAGGGGAACGAGTGGACGAAGGGTTAAGGTGGGTTAGCGGACCGAACCATCCTGTGTCTCGGGGCGGGGGCGGTGGCACAGAGGAGGGAAACTTGGGAGAGCAGGAAGTGGTTCGGGACTCGGAGAACGGAGGGAGCGCGGAGC
>NW_025548733.1:330000-332500 GCF_905237065.1 Salmo salar
CTCAGCTCTTTGACCTGTCTGTCTCTCTCTCCCCTCCTCAGTCTCGTGGAGGTGGTGTCGACAGGAGAGATGGTGACTCAGCTCTTTGACCTGTCTCTCTCTCTCCCCTCCTCAGTCTCGTGGAGGTGGTGTCGACAGGAGAGATGGTGACTCAGCTCTTTGACCTGTCTGTCTCTCTCTCCCTCCTCAGTCTCGTGGAGGTGGTGTCGACAGGAGAGATGGTGACTCAGCTCTTTGACCTGTCTGTCTCTCTCTCCCCTCCTCAGTCTCGTGGAGGTGGTGTCGACAGGAGAGATGGTGACTCAGCTCTTTGACCTGTCTCTCTCTCCCCTCCTCAGTCTCGTGGAGGTGGTGTCGACAGGAGAGATGGTGACTCAGCTCTTTGACCTGTCTCTCTCTCTCTCTCCTCCTCAGTCTCGTGGAGGTGGTGTCGACAGGAGAGATGGTGACTCAGCTCTTTGACCTGTCTGTCTCTCTCTCCCCTCCTCAGTCTCGTGGAGGTGGTGTCGACAGGAGAGATGGTGACTCAGCTCTTTGACCTGTCTGTCTCTCTCTCCTCAGTCTCGTGGAGGTGGTGTCGACAGGAGAGATGGTGACTCAGCTCTTTGACCTGTCTGTCTCTCTCTCTCCTCCTCAGTCTCGTGGAGGTGGTGTCGACAGGAGAGATGGTGACTCAGCTCTTTGACCTGTCTCTCTCTCTCCTCCTCAGTCTCGTGGAGGTGGTGTCGACAGGAGAGATGGTGACTCAGCTCTTTGACCTGTCTCTCTCCCCCCTCCTCAGTCTCGTGGAGGTGGTGTCGACAGGAGAGATGGTGACTCAGCTCTTTGACCTGTCTCTCTCTCTCCCCTCCTCAGTCTCGTGGAGGTGGTGTCGACAGGAGAGATGGTGACTCAGCTCTTTGACCTGTCTGTCTCTCTCTCTCTCCTCCTCAGTCTCGTGGAGGTGGTGTCGACAGGAGAGATGGTGACTCAGCTCTTTGACCTGTCTGTCTCTCTCTCTCTCCCCTCCTCAGTCTCGTGGAGGTGGTGTCGACAGGAGAGATGGTGACTCAGCTCTTTGACCTGTCTCTCTCTCTCCCCTCCTCAGTCTCGTGGAGGTGGTGTCGACAGGAGAGATGGTGACTCAGCTCTTTGACCTGTCTGTCTCTCTCTCTCTCCCCTCCTCAGTCTCGTGGAGGTGGTGTAGACAGGAGAGATGGTGACTCAGCTCTTTGACCTGTCTCTCTCGCCCCTCCTCAGTCTCGTGGAGGTGGTGTCGACAGGAGAGATGGTGACTCAGCTCTTTGACCTGTCTGTCTCTCTCTCCCCTCCTCAGTCTCGTGGAGGTGGTGTCGACAGGAGAGATGGTGACTCAGCTCTTTGACCTGTCTGTCTCTCTCTCCCCTCCTCAGTCTCGTGGAGGTGGTGTCGACAGGAGAGATGGTGACTCAGCTCTTTGACCTGTCTGTCTCTCTCTCTCCCCTCCTCAGTCTCGTGGAGGTGGTGTCGACAGGAGAGATGGTGACTCAGCTCTTTGACCTGTCTGTCTCTCTCTCTCTCCCCCTCCTCAGTCTCGTGGAGGTGGTGTAGACAGGAGAGATGGTGACTCAGCTCTTTGACCTGTCTGTCTCTCTCCTCCTCAGTCTCGTGGAGGTGGTGTCGACAGGAGAGATGGTGACTCAGCTCTTTGACCTGTCTGTCTCTCTCCTCCTCAGTCTCGTGGAGGTGGTGTCGACAGGAGAGATGGTGACTCAGCTCTTTGACCTGTCTGTCTCTCTCCTCCTCAGTCTCGTGGAGGTGGTGTCGACAGGAGAGATGGTGACTCAGCTCTTTGACCTGTCTGTCTCTCTCTCCTCAGTCTCGTGGAGGTGGTGTCGACAGGAGAGATGGTGACTCAGCTCTTTGACCTGTCTGTCTCTCTCTCTCCTCCTCAGTCTCGTGGAGGTGGTGTCGACAGGAGAGATGGTGACTCAGCTCTTTGACCTGTCTGTCTCTCTCTCCCCTCCTCAGTCTCGTGGAGGTGGTGTCGACAGGAGAGATGGTGACTCAGCTCTTTGACCTGTCTGTCTCTCTCCTCCTCAGTCTCGTGGAGGTGGTGTCGACAGGAGAGATGGTGACTCAGCTCTTTGACCTGTCTGTCTCTCTCTCCCCTCCTCAGTCTCGTGGAAGTGGTGTCGACAGGAGAGATGGTGACTCAGCTCTTTGACCTGTCTGTCTCTCTCTCTCTCTCCTCCTCAGTCTCGTGGAGGTGGTGTCGACAGGAGAGATGGTGACTCAGCTCTTTGACCTGTCTCTCTCTCCCCTCCTCAGTCTCGTGGAGGTGGTGTCGACAGGAGAGATGGTGACTCAGCTCTTTGACCTGTCTCTCTCTCTCCCCTCCTCAGTCTCGTGGAGGTGGTGTCGACAGGAGAGATGGTGACTCAGCTCTTTGACCTGTCTGTCTCTCTCTCCCCTCCTCAGTCTCGTGGAGGTGGTGTCGACAGGAGAGATGGTGACTCAGCTCTTTGACCTGTCTGTCTCT
>NW_025548733.1:337500-380000 GCF_905237065.1 Salmo salar
AGTAATGATACCAAATGGAAACAACTAGTCTCTAGTGAGGTCCAGTAATGATACCAAATGGAAACAACTAGTCTCTAGTGAGGTCCAGTAATGATACCAAATGGAAACAACTAGTCTCTAGTGAGGTCCAGTAATGATACCAAATGGAAACAACTAGTCTCTAGTGAGGTCCAGTAATGATACCAAATGGAAACAACTAGTCTCTAGTGAGGTCCAGTAATGATACCAAATGGAAACAACTAGTCTCTAGTGAGGTCCAGTAATGATACCAAATGGAAACAACTAGTCTCTAGTGAGGTCCAGTAATGATACCAAATGGAAACAACTAGTCTCTAGTGAGGTCCAGTAATGATACCAAATGGAAACAACTAGTCTCTAGTGAGGTCCAGTAATGATACCAAATGGAAACAACTAGTCTCTAGTGAGGTCCAGTAATGATACCAAATGGAAACAACTAGTCTCTAGTGAGGTCCAGTAATGATACCAAATGGAAACAACTAGTCTCTAGTGAGGTCCAGTAATGATACCAAATGGAAACAACTAGTCTCTAGTGAGGTCCAGTAATGATACCAAATGGAAACAACTAGTCTCTAGTGAGGTCCAGTAATGATACCAAATGGAAACAACTAGTCTCTAGTGAGGTCCAGTAATGATACCAAATGGAAACAACTAGTCTCTAGTGAGGTCCAGTAATGATACCAAATGGAAACAACTAGTCTCTAGTGAGGTCCAGTAATGATACCAAATGGAAACAACTAGTCTCTAGTGAGGTCCAGTAATGATACCAAATGGAAACAACTAGTCTCTAGTGAGGTCCAGTAATGATACCAAATGGAAACAACTAGTCTCTAGTGAGGTCCAGTAATGATACCAAATGGAAACAACTAGTCTCTAGTGAGGTCCAGTAATGATACCAAATGGAAACAACTAGTCTCTAGTGAGGTCCAGTAATGATACCAAATGGAAACAACTAGTCTCTAGTGAGGTCCAGTAATGATACCAAATGGAAACAACTAGTCTCTAGTGAGGTCCAGTAATGATACCAAATGGAAACAACTAGTCTCTAGTGAGGTCCAGTAATGATACCAAATGGAAACAACTAGTCTCTAGTGAGGTCCAGTAATGATACCAAATGGAAACAACTAGTCTCTAGTGAGGTCCAGTAATGATACCAAATGGAAACAACTAGTCTCTAGTGAGGTCCAGTAATGATACCAAATGGAAACAACTAGTCTCTAGTGAGGTCCAGTAATGATACCAAATGGAAACAACTAGTCTCTAGTGAGGTCCAGTAATGATACCAAATGGAAACAACTAGTCTCTAGTGAGGTCCAGTAATGATACCAAATGGAAACAACTAGTCTCTAGTGAGGTCCAGTAATGATACCAAATGGAAACAACTAGTCTCTAGTGAGGTCCAGTAATGATACCAAATGGAAACAACTAGTCTCTAGTGAGGTCCAGTAATGATACCAAATGGAAACAACTAGTCTCTAGTGAGGTCCAGTAATGATACCAAATGGAAACAACTGGTCTCTAGTGAGGTCCAGTAATGATACCAAATGGAAACAACTAGTCTCTAGTGAGGTCCAGTAATGATACCAAATGGAAACAACTAGTCTCTAGTGAGGTCCAGTAATGATACCAAATGGAAACAACTAGTCTCTAGTGAGGTCCAGTAATGATACCAAATGGAAACAACTAGTCTCTAGTGAGGTCCAGTAATGATACCAAATGGAAACAACTAGTCTCTAGTGAGGTCCAGTAATGATACCAAATGGAAACAACTAGTCTCTAGTGAGGTCCAGTAATGATACCAAATGGAAACAACTAGTCTCTAGTGAGGTCCAGTAATGATACCAAATGGAAACAACTAGTCTCTAGTGAGGTCCAGTAATGATACCAAATGGAAACAACTAGTCTCTAGTGAGGTCCAGTAATGATACCAAATGGAAACAACTAGTCTCTAGTGAGGTCCAGTAATGATACCAAATGGAAACAACTAGTCTCTAGTGAGGTCCAGTAATGATACCAAATGGAAACAACTAGTCTCTAGTGAGGTCCAGTAATGATACCAAATGGAAACAACTAGTCTCTAGTGAGGTCCAGTAATGATACCAAATGGAAACAACTAGTCTCTAGTGAGGTCCAGTAATGATACCAAATGGAAACAACTAGTCTCTAGTGAGGTCCAGTAATGATACCAAATGGAAACAACTAGTCTCTAGTGAGGTCCAGTAATGATACCAAATGGAAACAACTAGTCTCTAGTGAGGTCCAGTAATGATACCAAATGGAAACAACTAGTCTCTAGTGAGGTCCAGTAATGATACCAAATGGAAACAACTAGTCTCTAGTGAGGTCCAGTAATGATACCAAATGGAAACAACTAGTCTCTAGTGAGGTCCAGTAATGATACCAAATGGAAACAACTAGTCTCTAGTGAGGTCCAGTAATGATACCAAATGGAAACAACTAGTCTCTAGTGAGGTCCAGTAATGATACCAAATGGAAACAACTAGTCTCTAGTGAGGTCCAGTAATGATACCAAATGGAAACAACTAGTCTCTAGTGAGGTCCAGTAATGATACCAAATGGAAACAACTAGTCTCTAGTGAGGTCCAGTAATGATACCAAATGGAAACAACTAGTCTCTAGTGAGGTCCAGTAATGATACCAAATGGAAACAACTAGTCTCTAGTGAGGTCCAGTAATGATACCAAATGGAAACAACTAGTCTCTAGTGAGGTCCAGTAATGATACCAAATGGAAACAACTAGTCTCTAGTGAGGTCCAGTAATGATACCAAATGGAAACAACTAGTCTCTAGTGAGGTCCAGTAATGATACCAAATGGAAACAACTAGTCTCTAGTGAGGTCCAGTAATGATACCAAATGGAAACAACTAGTCTCTAGTGAGGTCCAGTAATGATACCAAATGGAAACAACTAGTCTCTAGTGAGGTCCAGTAATGATACCAAATGGAAACAACTAGTCTCTAGTGAGGTCCAGTAATGATACCAAATGGAAACAACTAGTCTCTAGTGAGGTCCAGTAATGATACCAAATGGAAACAACTAGTCTCTAGTGAGGTCCAGTAATGATACCAAATGGAAACAACTAGTCTCTAGTGAGGTCCAGTAATGATACCAAATGGAAACAACTAGTCTCTAGTGAGGTCCAGTAATGATACCAAATGGAAACAACTAGTCTCTAGTGAGGTCCAGTAATGATACCAAATGGAAACAACTAGTCTCTAGTGAGGTCCAGTAACGATACCAAATGGAAACAACTAGTCTCTAGTGAGGTCCAGTAATGATACCAAATGGAAACAACTAGTCTCTAGTGAGGTCCAGTAATGATACCAAATGGAAACAACTAGTCTCTAGTGAGGTCCAGTAATGATACCAAATGGAAACAACTAGTCTCTAGTGAGGTCCAGTAATGATACCAAATGGAAACAACTAGTCTCTAGTGAGGTCCAGTAATGATACCAAATGGAAACAACTAGTCTCTAGTGAGGTCCAGTAATGATACCAAATGGAAACAACTAGTCTCTAGTGAGGTCCAGTAATGATACCAAATGGAAACAACTAGTCTCTAGTGAGGTCCAGTAATGATACCAAATGGAAACAACTAGTCTCTAGTGAGGTCCAGTAATGATACCAAATGGAAACAACTAGTCTCTAGTGAGGTCCAGTAATGATACCAAATGGAAACAACTAGTCTCTAGTGAGGTCCAGTAATGATACCAAATGGAAACAACTAGTCTCTAGTGAGGTCCAGTAATGATACCAAATGGAAACAACTAGTCTCTAGTGAGGTCCAGTAATGATACCAAATGGAAACAACTAGTCTCTAGTGAGGTCCAGTAATGATACCAAATGGAAACAGCTAGTCTCTAGTGAGGTCCAGTAATGATACCAAATGGAAACAACTAGTCTCTAGTGAGGTCCAGTAATGATACCAAATGGAAACAACTAGTCTCTAGTGAGGTCCAGTAATGATACCAAATGGAAACAACTAGTCTCTAGTGAGGTCCAGTAATGATACCAAATGGAAACAACTAGTCTCTAGTGAGGTCCAGTAATGATACCAAATGGAAACAACTAGTCTCTAGTGAGGTCCAGTAATGATACCAAATGGAAACAACTAGTCTCTAGTGAGGTCCAGTAATGATACCAAATGGAAACAACTAGTCTCTAGTGAGGTCCAGTAATGATACCAAATGGAAACAACTAGTCTCTAGTGAGGTCCAGTAATGATACCAAATGGAAACAACTAGTCTCTAGTGAGGTCCAGTAATGATACCAAATGGAAACAACTAGTCTCTAGTGAGGTCCAGTAATGATACCAAATGGAAACAACTAGTCTCTAGTGAGGTCCAGTAATGATACCAAATGGAAACAACTAGTCTCTAGTGAGGTCCAGTAATGATACCAAATGGAAACAACTAGTCTCTAGTGAGGTCCAGTAATGATACCAAATGGAAACAACTAGTCTCTAGTGAGGTCCAGTAATGATACCAAATGGAAACAACTAGTCTCTAGTGAGGTCCAGTAATGATACCAAATGGAAACAACTAGTCTCTAGTGAGGTCCAGTAATGATACCAAATGGAAACAACTAGTCTCTAGTGAGGTCCAGTAATGATACCAAATGGAAACAACTAGTCTCTAGTGAGGTCCAGTAATGATACCAAATGGAAACAACTAGTCTCTAGTGAGGTCCAGTAATGATACCAAATGGAAACAACTAGTCTCTAGTGAGGTCCAGTAATGATACCAAATGGAAACAACTAGTCTCTAGTGAGGTCCAGTAATGATACCAAATGGAAACAACTAGTCTCTAGTGAGGTCCAGTAATGATACCAAATGGAAACAACTAGTCTCTAGTGAGGTCCAGTAATGATACCAAATGGAAACAACTAGTCTCTAGTGAGGTCCAGTAATGATACCAAATGGAAACAACTAGTCTCTAGTGAGGTCCAGTAATGATACCAAATGGAAACAACTAGTCTCTAGTGAGGTCCAGTAATGATACCAAATGGAAACAACTAGTCTCTAGTGAGGTCCAGTAATGATACCAAATGGAAACAACTAGTCTCTAGTGAGGTCCAGTAATGATACCAAATGGAAACAACTAGTCTCTAGTGAGGTCCAGTAATGATACCAAATGGAAACAACTAGTCTCTAGTGAGGTCCAGTAATGATACCAAATGGAAACAACTAGTCTCTAGTGAGGTCCAGTAATGATACCAAATGGAAACAACTAGTCTCTAGTGAGGTCCAGTAATGATACCAAATGGAAACAACTAGTCTCTAGTGAGGTCCAGTAATGATACCAAATGGAAACAACTAGTCTCTAGTGAGGTCCAGTAATGATACCAAATGGAAACAACTAGTCTCTAGTGAGGTCCAGTAATGATACCAAATGGAAACAACTAGTCTCTAGTGAGGTCCAGTAATGATACCAAATGGAAACAACTAGTCTCTAGTGAGGTCCAGTAATGATACCAAATGGAAACAACTAGTCTCTAGTGAGGTCCAGTAATGATACCAAATGGAAACAACTAGTCTCTAGTGAGGTCCAGTAATGATACCAAATGGAAACAACTAGTCTCTAGTGAGGTCCAGTAATGATACCAAATGGAAACAACTAGTCTCTAGTGAGGTCCAGTAATGATACCAAATGGAAACAACTAGTCTCTATTGAGGTCCAGTAATGATACCAAATGGAAACAACTAGTCTCTAGTGAGGTCCAGTAATGATACCAAATGGAAACAACTAGTCTCTAGTGAGGTCCAGTAATGATACCAAATGGAAACAACTAGTCTCTAGTGAGGTCCAGTAATGATACCAAATGGAAACAACTAGTCTCTAGTGAGGTCCAGTAACGATACCAAATGGAAACAACTAGTCTCTAGTGAGGTCCAGTAATGATACCAAATGGAAACAACTAGTCTCTAGTGAGGTCCAGTAATGATACCAAATGGAAACAACTAGTCTCTAGTGAGGTCCAGTAATGATACCAAATGGAAACAACTAGTCTCTAGTGAGGTCCAGTAATGATACCAAATGGAAACAACTAGTCTCTAGTGAGGTCCAGTAACGATACCAAATGGAAACAACTAGTCTCTAGTGTGGTCCAGTAATGATACCAAATGGAAACAACTAGTCTCTAGTGAGGTCCAGTAATGATACCAAATGGAAACAACTAGTCTCTAGTGAGGTCCAGTAATGATACCAAATGGAAACAACTAGTCTCTAGTGAGGTCCAGTAATGATACCAAATGGAAACAACTAGTCTCTAGTGAGGTCCAGTCCTAATGGTATCGCTCACCTGCCTCCCCTTCCAGCCATCGCTCACCTGCCTCCCCTTCCAGCCATTGCTCACCTGCCTCCCCTTCCAGCCATCGCTCACCTGCCTCCACTTCCAGCCATCGCTCACCTCTTCCCCTTCCAGCCATCGCTCACCTGCCTCCCCTTCCAGCCATCGCTCACCTGCCTCCCCTTCCAGCCATCGCTCACCTACTTCCCCTTCCAGCCATCGCTCACCTGCCTCCCCTACCGGCCCTCGCTCACCTACCTCCCCTTCCAGCCCTCCAGCCATCGCTCACCTGCCTCCCCTCCCGGCCATCGCTCACCTGCCTCCCCTTCCAGCCATCGCTCACCTGCCTCCCCTCCCAGCCATCGCTCACCTGCCTCCCCTCCCAGCCATCGCTCACCTGCCTCCCCTCCCAGCCATCGCTCACCTGCTTTCTCCGTCCTCTCTTCCCCGGTCATCTATTCATCCGTCAGGTTTTAAATCTCATTTAGCCGTGATGGAGAGATCAACACAGACCCTGGTCGGTGTTCTGTTGTCACAGTTACATTGGAAAGTTGATCTCTCTCTCCCTCTCCCCCCTCTCCCCTCTCTAACCCCTCTACCCCCTCCCCCTCTCTCTCCCCCTCTCAGAGGCGTGCAGCAGCAGCAGCAGCGCCAGCGGCCCCTCCACAGTCCCTCTCTCAGTACCAGGATGTTGAGGACCCAGAGTATGAGGACTTCAGAGCCGAGGCCAGGCTCCAGAAAGGCAAACAGCTGGAGAGCTTCAGCAAGGCTGCGGAGGCTTACAAACAGGGACGCAAAGACGTGGCCTCATACTACGCTCAACAGGTAGGGGTGTTGTGTGTGTGTGTGTGTGTGTGTGTGTGTGTGTGTGTGTGTGTGTGTGTGTGTGTGTGTGTGTGTGTGTGTGTGTGTGTGTGTGTGTGTGTGTGTGTGTGTGTGTGTGTGTGTGTGTGTGTGTGTGTGTGTGTGTGTGTGTGTGTGTGTGAGTCAGTAGTTTTAAAGGGATACTTGGACATGTTGGAATTGATCTCCTTTATCTACTGACCCAGAGTCAGATTAACTCCTTTATCTACTGACCCAGAGTCAGATGAGCTCCTTTATCTACTGACCCAGAGTCAGATGAACTTCCTTTCCTCCCATGGTATCGTTTTGGTACAGTCCCCCCCACGGTATCGTTTTGGTACAGTCCCCCCATGGTATCGTTTTGGTACAGTCCCCCCTCCATGGTATCGTTTTTGGTACAGTCCCCCCATGGTATCGTTTTGGTACAGTCCCCCACATGGTATCGTTTTGGTACAGTCCCCCCCATGGTATCGTTTTGGTACAGTCCTCCCCACGGTATCGTTTTGGTACAGTCCCCCCATGGTATCGTTTTGGTACAGTCCCCCCACATGGTATCGTTTTGGTACAGTCCCCCCACATGGTATCGTTTTGGTACAGTCCCCCCCTCCATGGTATCGTTTTGGTACAGTCCCCCCTCCATGGTATCGTTTTGGTACAGTCCCCCCATGGTATCGTTTTGGTACAGTCCCCCCCATGGTATCGTTTTGGTACATTCCCCCATGGTATCGTTTTGGTACAGTCCCCCCCACGGTATCGTTTTGGTACAGTCCCCCCACGGTATCGTTTTTGGTACAGTCCCCCCACGGTATCGTTTTTGGTACATTCCCCCATGGTATCGTTTTGGTACAGTCCCCCCATGGTATCGTTTTGGTACATTCCCCCCATGGTATCGTTTTGGTACAGTCCCCCCACATGGTATCGTTTTTGGTACAGTCCCCCACATGGTATCGTTTTGGTACAGTCCCCCCTCCATGGTATCGTTTTGGTACAGTCCCCCCACATGGTATCGTTTTGGTACAGTCCCCCCCCACATGGTATCGTTTTGGTACAGTCCCCCCATGGTATCGTTTTGGTACAGTCCCCCCATGGTATCGTTTTGGTACATCCCCCCACGGTATCGTTTGGTACAGTCCCCCCACATGGTATCGTTTTGGTACAGTCCCCCCATGGTATCGTTTTGGTACAGTCCCCCCATGGTATCGTTTTGGTACATTCCCCCCATGGTATCGTTTTGGTACAGTCCCCCACACATGGTATCGTTTTGGTACAGTCCCCCCCACGGTATCGTTTTGGTACAGTCCCCCCCACGGTATCGTTTTTGGTACAGTCCCCCCACGGTATCGTTTTGGTACAGTCCCCCCCACGGTATCGTTTTGGTACAGTCCCCCATGGTATCGTTTTGGTACAGTCCCCCCATGGTATCGTTTTGGTACAGTCCCCCCCACATGGTATCGTTTTGGTACAGTCCCCCCACATGGTATCGTTTTGGTACAGTCCCCCCTCCATGGTATCGTTTTGGTACAGTCCCCCTCCATGGTATCGTTTTGGTACAGTCCCCCCACATGGTATCGTTTTGGTACAGTCCCCCCCATGGTATCGTTTTTGGTACAGTCCCCCCATGGTATCGTTTTGGTACAGTCCCCCCACGGTATCGTTTTGGTACAGTCCCCCCACGGTATCGTTTTGGTACAGTCCCCCCCACGGTATCGTTTTGGTACAGTCCCCCCCACGGTATCGTTTTGGTACAGTCCCCCCACGGTATCGTTTTTGGTACAGTCCCCCCCACGGTATCGTTTTGGTACAGTCCCCCATGGTATCGTTTTGGTACAGTCCCCCCCATGGTATCGTTTTGGTACAGTCCCCCCACATGGTATCGTTTTGGTACAGTCCCCCCACATGGTATCGTTTTGGTACAGTCCCCCCCTCCATGGTATCGTTTTGGTACAGTCCCCCCTCCATGGTATCGTTTTGGTACAGTCCCCCCATGGTATCGTTTTGGTACAGTCCCCCCATGGTATCGTTTTGGTACAGTCCCCCCACGGTATCGTTTTGGTACAGTCCCCCCACGGTATCGTTTTGGTACAGTCCCCCACATGGTATCGTTTTGGTACAGTCCCCTCCATGGTATCGTTTTGGTACAGTCCCCCCCACGGTATCGTTTTGGTACAGTCCCCCATGGTATCGTTTTGGTACAGTCCCCCCATGGTATCGTTTTGGTACAGTCCCCCCCATGGTATCGTTTTGGTACAGTCCCCCCCATGGTATCGTTTTGGTACAGTCCCCCACATGGTATCGTTTTGGTATTGTGACCTAACATCGATATCGAAGGAAAAATTCAGGTATCGTGACAACACTTGTCTAAAAGCTGTGTGTGTCTGTTTCTCTCTCTCTGGTGTGTGTGTGTGTGTGTGTGTGTGTGTGTGTGTGTGTGTGTGTGTGTGTGTGTGTGTGTGTGTGTGTGTGTGTGTGTGTGTGTGTTTTTCAGGGTCATCTCCATGGTCAGAAGATGCATGAAGCTAATCACCGTGCAGCGGCCCAGATCTTTGAGCGGGTCAACTCCTCCCTGCTGCCTCAGAACGTTCTAGACCTCCACGGACTGCATGTCGACGAGGCTTTACTCCACCTGTCACAGGTGTTAGAGAGGAAGACCACAGGTACACCTGGCTAGACCTCCAGGCTGCGTGATGAAGAGGTTTTACTCCACCTGTCACAGGTGTTAGAGAGGAAGACCACAGGTACACCTGGCTAGACCTCCAGGCTGCGTGATGAAGAGGTTTTACTCCACCTGTCACAGGTGTTAGAGAGGAAGACCACAGGTACACCTGGCTAGACCTCCAGGCTGCGTGATGAAGAGGTTTTACTCCACCTGTCACAGGTGTTAGAGAGGAAGACCACAGGTACACCTGGCTAGACCTCCAGGCTGCGTGATGAAGAGGTTTTACTCCACCTGTCACAGGTGTTAGAGAGGAAGACCACAGGTACACCTGGCTAGACCTCCAGGCTGCGTGATGAAGAGGTTTTACTCCACCTGTCACAGGTGTTAGAGAGGAAGACCACAGGTACACCTGGCTAGACCTCCAGGCTGCGTGATGAAGAGGTTTTACTCCACCTGTCACAGGTGTTAGAGAGGAAGACCACAGGTACACCTGGCTAGACCTCCAGGCTGCGTGATGAAGAGGTTTTACTCCACCTGTCACAGGTGTTAGAGAGGAAGACCACAGGTACACCTGGCTAGACCTCCAGGCTGCGTGATGAAGAGGTTTTACTCCACCTGTCACAGGTGTTAGAGAGGAAGACCACAGGTACACCTGGCTAGACCTCCAGGCTGCGTGATGAAGAGGTTTTACTCCACCTGTCACAGGTGTTAGAGAGGAAGACCACAGGTACACCTGGCTAGACCTCCAGGCTGCGTGATGAAGAGGTTTTACTCCACCTGTCACAGGTGTTAGAGAGGAAGACCACAGGTACACCTGGCTAGACCTCCAGGCTGCGTGATGAAGAGGTTTTACTCCACCTGTCACAGGTGTTAGAGAGGAAGACCACAGGTACACCTGGCTAGACCTCCAGGCTGCGTGATGAAGAGGTTTTACTCCACCTGTCACAGGTGTTAGAGAGGAAGACCACAGGTACACCTGGCTAGACCTCCAGGCTGCGTGATGAAGAGGTTTTACTCCACCTGTCACAGGTGTTAGAGAGGAAGACCACAGGTACACCTGGCTAGACCTCCAGGCTGCGTGATGAAGAGGTTTTACTCCACCTGTCACAGGTGTTAGAGAGGAAGACCACAGGTACACCTGGCTAGACCTCCAGGCTGCGTGATGAAGAGGTTTTACTCCACCTGTCACAGGTGTTAGAGAGGAAGACCACAGGTACACCTGGCTAGACCTCCAGGCTGCGTGATGAAGAGGTTTTACTCCACCTGTCACAGGTGTTAGAGAGGAAGACCACAGGTACACCTGGCTAGACCTCCAGGCTGCGTGATGAAGAGGTTTTACTCCACCTGTCACAGGTGTTAGAGAGGAAGACCACAGGTACACCTGGCTAGACCTCCAGGCTGCGTGATGAAGAGGTTTTACTCCACCTGTCACAGGTGTTAGAGAGGAAGACCACAGGTACACCTGGCTAGACCTCCAGGCTGCGTGATGAAGAGGTTTTACTCCACCTGTCACAGGTGTTAGAGAGGAAGACCACAGGTACACCTGGCTAGACCTCCAGGCTGCGTGATGAAGAGGTTTTACTCCACCTGTCACAGGTGTTAGAGAGGAAGACCACGGGTGTTAGAGAAGAAGACCACAGGTGTTAGAGAGGAAGACAACACCACAGGTGTTAGAGAGGAAGACCACAGGTGTTAGAGAGGAAGACCACAGGTGTTAGAGAGGAAGACCACGGGTGTTAGAGAGGAAGACCACGGGTGTTAGAGAGGAAGACCACAGGTGTTAGAGAGGAAGACCACAGGTGTTAGAGAGGAAGACCACAGGTGTTAGAGAGGAAGACCACAGGTGTTAGAGAGGAAGACCACAGGTGTTAGAGAGGAAGACCACAGGTGTTAGAGAGGAAGACCACAGGTGTTAGAGAGGAAGACCACAGGTGTTAGAGAGGAAGACCACAGGTGTTAGAGAGGAAGACCACAGGTGTTAGAGAGGAAGACCACAGGTGTTAGAGAGGAAGACCACAGGTGTTAGAGAGGAAGACCACAGGTGTTAGAGAGGAAGACCACAGGTGTTAGAGAGGAAGACCACAGGTGTTAGAGAGGAAGACCACAGGTGTTAGAGAGGAAGACCACAGGTGTTAGAGAGGAAGACCACGGGTGTTAGAGAGGAAGACCACGGGTGTTAGAGAGGAAGACCACGGGTGTTAGAGAGGAAGACCACGGGTGTTAGAGAGGAAGACCACGGGTGTTAGAGAGGAAGACCACGGGTGTTAGAGAGGAAGACCACGGGTGTTAGAGAGGAAGACCACGGGTGTTAGAGAGGAAGACCACGGGTGTTAGAGAGGAAGACCACGGGTGTTAGAGAGGAAGACCACGGGTGTTAGAGAGGAAGACCACGGGTGTTAGAGAGGAAGACCACGGGTGTTAGAGAGGAAGACCACGGGTGTTAGAGAGGAAGACCACAGGTGTTAGAGAGGAAGACCACAGGTGTTAGAGAGGAAGACCACAGGTGTTAGAGAGGAAGACAACAGGTGTTAGAGAGGAAGACCACAGGTGTTAGAGAGGAAGACCACAGGTGTTAGAGAGGAAGACCACAGGTGTTAGAGAGGAAGACCACAGGTGTTAGAGAGGAAGACCACAGGTGTTAGAGAGGAAGACCACAGGTGTTAGAGAGGAAGACCACGGGTGTTAGAGAGGAAGACCACGGGTGTTAGAGAGGAAGACCACAGGTGTTAGAGAGGAAGACCACAGGTGTTAGAGAGGAAGACCACAGGTGTTAGAGAGGAAGACCACGGGTACACCTGTTATTTTGATAAACGTTTTGTTCCCTAAACTTGACCATATATTCTCCTCCTTTCCGTGTGTCCGTGTGTCCGTGTGTCCGTGTGTGTGTGTGTGTGTGTGTGTGTGTGTGTGTGTGTGTAGAGTATCAGCAGGGTGTGTGTGGGTCTCAGCTGTCAGTGATAACAGGAAGAGGGAACCACAGTCAGGGAGGAGTGGCTCGTATCCGCCCTGCCGTCACAGACTACCTCCACACACAGGGCTACAGGTACACACACACACACAGGGCTACAGGTACACACACACACACAGGGCTACAGGTACACACACACACAGGGCTACAGGTACACACACACACACAGGGCTACAGGTACACACACACACACAGGGCTACAGGTACACACACACACAGGGCTACAGGTACACACACACACAGGGCTACAGGTACACACACACACACAGGGCTACAGGTACACACACACACACAGGGCTACAGGTACACACACACACACACAGGGCTACAGGTACACACACACACAGGGCTACAGGTACACACACACACAGGGCTACAGGTACACACACACACAGGGCTACAGGTACACACACACAGGGCTACAGGTACACACACACACAGGGCTACAGGTACACACACACACAGGGCTACAGGTACACACACACACAGGGCTACAGGTACACACACACACACAGGGCTACAGGTACACACACACACAGGGCTACAGGTACACACACACACACACACACACACACACACACACACACACAGGGCTACAGTTACACACACACAGGGCTACAGGTACACACTCACACACACACACACACACACACACACACAGGGATACAGGTACACACACACACACAGGGCTACAGGTACACACACACACAGGGCTACAGGTACACACACACACACAGGGATACAGGTACACACACACACACACACAGGGCTACAGGTACACACACACACACAGGGATACAGGTACACACACACACACAGGGCTACAGGTACACACACACACACACAGGGCTACAGGTACACACACACACACACACACACACACACACACACACAGGGCTACAGTTACACACACACACACAGGGCTACAGGTACACACTCACACACACACACACACACACACAGGGCTACAGGTACACCCTACACACACACACACAGGGCTACAGGTACACACACACACACACACACACACACACAGGGCTACAGGTACACACACACACACACACACACACACACACACACACACACACACACACACACACAGGGCTACAGGTACACGCACACACAGGGCTACAGGTAACACACACACACACACACACACACACACACACACACACACACACACACACACACACACACACACACACACAGGGCTACAGGTACACGCACACACAGGGCTACAGGTACACACACACAGGGCTACAGGTACACACACACATACACAGGGCTACAGGTACACACACACACACACACACAGGGCTACAGGTACACACACACACACACACACACACACACACACAGGGCTACAGGTACACACACACACACTCACAGGGCTACAGATACACACACACACACACACACACACACACACACACACAGGGCTACAGTTACACACACACACACAGGGCTACAGGTACACACACACAGGGCTACAGGTACACACTCACACACACACACACACACACACACACAGGGCTACAGGTACACCCTACACACACACACACAGGGCTACAGGTACACACACACACACACACACACACACACACACACACACACACACACACACACACACACACAGGGCTACAGGTACACACACACACACAGGGCTACAGGTACACACACACACAGGGCTACAGGTACACACACACAGGGCTACAGGTACACACACACACAGGGCTACAGGTACACACACACACACAGGGCTACAGGTACACACACACACAGGGCTACAGGTACACACACACACACAGGGCTACAGGTACACACACACACACAGGGCTACAGGTACACACACACACACACAGGGCTACAGGTACACACACACACACACACACACACACACACACAGGGCTACAGGTACACACACACACACACACACACACACACACAGGGCTACAGGTACACACACACACACACACACACACACACAGGGCTACAGGTACACACACACACACACACACACACACACACACACACACACACACACACACACACACACACACACACACACAGGGCTACAGGTACACATACACACACACAGGGCTACAGGTACACACACACACACACACACACACACACACACACACACACACACACACACAGGGCTACAGGTACACACACACACAGGGATACAGATACACACACACACACACACACACACACACACACACACACACACAGGGCTACAGGTACACACACACACACACACACACACACACACACACACACACACACACACACACACACACACAGGGCTACAGGTACACACACACACACACACACACAGGGCTACAGGTACACACACACAGGGCTACAGGTACACACACACACACACAGGGCTACAGGTACACACACACACACAGGGCTACAGGTACACACACACACACACACACAGGGCTACAGGTACACACACACACACACACACACAGGGCTACAGGTACACACACACACACAGGGCTACAGGTACACACACACACAGGGCTACAGGTACACACACACACAGGGCTACAGGTACACACACTCACACACACACACACACACACACACAGGGCTACAGGTACACACACACAGGGCTACAGGTACACACACACACACACACAGGGCTACAGGTACACACACACAGGGCTACAGGTACACACACACACACACACACACACACACACACACACACACACACACACACACACACACACACAGGGCTACAGGTACACACACACACACAGGGCTACAGGTACACACACACACACACACACACACACACAGGGCTACAGGTACACACACACACACACATGCAGGGCTACAGGTACACACACACACACAGGGCTACAGGAATACACACACACACACACACACACACACAGGGCTACAGGTACACACACACACACAATCATTATGTCAATACTAGGTAACGCTACACACTCACCCTCGCTCTCTCTCTTTCTCCCCCTCTCTCTCTCTCTTTCTCCCCCTCTCTCGCTCTCTCTTGCGCATTCTACCCACTGCTCTCTTTCCCTCCCCCTCTCTCTATTTCCTCCCCCTCTCCCTCTCTCTCTCCCCAGGTTTACTGAGCCTAAGCCAGGTCTGATGTTGGTGTGTCTGAACTGAGATGAAGCTGGTCATGTGACTGACTGTCCTTATCAAGACACTAATCTCTCCTCCCCTGGAATCTACCTCTACCACTTCCTCTCTCACATACACAAGAAACACACTCCTCTCTCTCTCTCTCTCTCTCTCTCTCTCTCTCTCTCTCTCTCTGTCTCTGTCTCTCTCTCTGTCTCTCTCTCTGTCTCTCTCTCTCTCTCTCTGTCTCTGTCTCTGTCTCTGTCTCTATCTGTCTCTCTCTCTCTCTCTCTGTCTCTGTGTCTCTCTGTCTCTGTCTCTCTCTCTCTGTCTCTCTCTCTGTCTCTCTCTCTCTCTCTCTCTCTCTCTCTCTCTCTCTCTCTCTCTCTCTCTCTCATATTTTAATTATTTTAATAGCTGCCAAAGAAAACGTCTTAACCTCCTTTTTATGTCTTCACTGTTGCCAGTTTTGTACAATATTTGTGTTTTTGAATGAAACTTTATCAGGATTTTACAAACGATGACAGGAGCAAGAGTTCATTTAAATTAGATTAAATGTAGATATTAAATGTTGACTTTTAAAATACATTAACACAGTTCTACATTTTATAAAACCATAATCAAACTAAGTGTATATAATATAATCTTAACGTGATGTTTCTGTAATGGTGAATGTGTGGGGTTATGTACATTTTAATATAGACCAGTTAATCGGAACAGTATTGACCTTGATATCAGGGTTTGATTTCTGGCCCGTTTATACATTGGAACAGAAGGGATTTCTGGGCCGTTTATACATTAGATCAGAAGTGATATCTGGCCCGTTTATACATTACATCAGATGTGATATCTGGGCCGTTTATACATTAGATCAGAAAGAGTATTGACCTGGATATTGGGGTTTGATATCTGGGCAGTTTATACATTGGATCAGAAGTGATATCTGGGCCGTTTATACATTAGATCAGAAAGAGTATTGAACTGAATATTGGGGTTTAATATCTGGGCCGTTTATACATTGGAACAGAAGTGATATCTGGGCCGTTTATACATTAGATCAGAAGGGATATCTGGGCCGTTTATACATTAGATCAGATGTGATATCTGGGCCGTTTATACATTAGATCAGAAAGAGTATTGACCTGGATATTGGGGTTTGATATCTGGGCCGTTTATACATTAGATCAGAAGGGAATATCTGGCCCGTTTATACATTAGATCAGATGTGATATCTGGGCCGTTTATACATTAGATCAGAAGTGATATCTGAGCCGTTTATACATTAGATCAGAAGTGATATCTGGCCCGTTTACACATTAGATCAGATGTGATATCTGGCAATTTTATACATTAGATCAGAAGGGATATCTGGCCCGTTTATACATTAGATCAGATGTGATATCTGGGCCGTTTATACATTAGATCAGAAAGAGTATTGACCTGGATATTGGGGTTTGATATCTGGGCCGTTTATACATTAGGTCAGAAAGGATATCTGGGCCGTTTATACATTAGATCAGAAAGAGTATTGACCTGGATATTGGGGTTTGATATCTGGGCCGTTTATACATTAGGTCAGACGGGATATCTGGCCCGTTTATACATTAGATCAGAAGTGATATCTGGCCCGTTTATACATTAGATCAGAAGTGATATCTGGCCCGTTTATACATTAGATCAGATGTGATATCTGGCCCGTTTATACATTAGATCAGAAAGTGTATCGACCTGGATATTGGGGTTTGATATCTGGGCCGTTTATACATTAGATCAGATGTGATATCTGGGCCGTTTATACATTAGATCAGAAGTGATATCTGTCCGTTTATAAATGAGATGAAAAGTGATCTAATTTGGAACGTAATCTGAAGAATGGGTGATGCTCCGATTTTAAAAAGTGATTGTGTGAAGCCCAAATTATATCCTAATCCCTATGTAGTGCACTATCTCATCTCAATTATTAAATGACCCAGAAACACTGGCCCACTATTCTCTCTATATAGGGAATCCAAATGGCCCACTATTCTCTATATAGGGAATCCAAATGGCCCACTATTCTCTATATAGGGAATCCAAATGGCCCACTATTCTCTATATAGGGAATCCAAATGGCCCACTATTCTCTATAGGGAATCCAAATGGCCCACTATTCTCTATATAGGGAATCCAAATGGCCCTCTATTCTCTCTATAGGGAATCCAAATGGCCCTCTATTCTCTATATAGGGAATCCAAATGGCCCTCTATTCTCTATATAGGGAATCCAAATGGCCCTCTATTCTCTATATAGGGAATCCAAATGGCCCACTATTCTCTATAGGGAATCCAAATGGCCCACTATTCTCTATATAGGGAATCCAAATGGCCCTCTATTCTCTATATAGGGAATCCAAATGGCCCTCTATTCTCTATATAGGGAATCCAAATGGCCCACTATTCTCTATATAGGGAATCCAAATGGCCCTCTATATAGGGAATCCAAATGGCCCACTATTCTCTATATAGGGAATCCAAATGGCCCTCTATTCTCTATATAGGGAATCCAAATGGCCCTCTATTCTCTATATAGGGAATCCAAATGGCCCTCTATTCTCTATATAGGGAATCCAAATGGCCCACTATTCTCTATAGGGAATCCAAATGGCCCACTATTCTCTATATAGGGAATCCAAATGGCCCTCTATTCTCTATATAGGGAATCCAAATGGCCCACTATTCTCTATAGGGAATCCAAATGGCCCTCTATTCTCTATATAGGGAATCCAAATGGCCCACTATTCTCTATATAGGGAATCCAAATGGCCCACTATTCTCTATATAGGGAATCCAAATGGCCCACTATTCTCTATAGGGAATCCAAATGGCCCTCTATTCTCTATATAGGGAATCCAAATGGCCCACTATTCTCTATATAGGGAATCCAAATGGCCCACTATTCTCTATATAGGGAATCCAAATGGCCCTCTATTCTCTATATAGGGAATCCAAATGGCCCTCTATTCTCTATATAGGGAATCCAAATGGCCCTCTATTCTCTATATAGGGAATCCAAATGGCCCTCTATTCTCTATATAGGGAATCCAAATGGCCCACTATTTTCTATATAGGGAATCCAAATGGCCCACTATTCTCTATATAGGGAATCCAAATGGCCCTCTATTCTCTCTATAGGGAATCCAAATGGCCCTCTATTCTCTCTATAGGGAATCCAAATGGCCCTCTATTCTCTATATAGGGAATCCAAATGGCCCTCTATTCTCTATATAGGGAATCCAAATGGCCCACTATTCTCTCTATATAGGGAATCCAAATGGCCCTCTATTCTCTATATAGGGAATCCAAATGGCCCACTATTCTCTATATAGGGAATCCAAATGGCCCTCTATTCTCTCTATAGGGAATCCAAATGGCCCACTATTCTCTCTATAGGGAATCCAAATGGCCCACTATTCTCTATATAGGGAATCCAAATGGCCCTCTATTGTCTATATAGGGAATCCAAATGGCCCTCTATTCTCTATATAGGGAATCCAAATGGCCCTCTATTCTCTATATAGGGAATCCAAATGGCCCACTATTCTCTATAGGGAATCCAAATGGCCCACTATTCTCTATATAGGGAATCCAAATGGCCCACTATTCTCTATATAGGGAATCCAAATGGCCCACTATTCTCTATATAGGGAATCCAAATGGCCCACTATTCTCTATATAGGGAATCCAAATGGTTAGGATGAGGGTTAAGGTTAGGATGAGGGTTAAGGTTAGGATGAGGGTTAAGGTTAGGATGAGGGTTAAGGTTAGGATGAGGGTTAAGGTTAGGATGAGGGTTAAGGTTAGGATGAGGGTTAAGGTTAGGATGAGGGTTAAGGTTAGGATGAGGGTTAAGGTTAGGATGAGGGTTAAGGTTAGGATGAGGGTTAAGGTTAGGGTTAGGAGAAGTGTTGAACCAACATTAAGCCGTAGGAACTGCCTCCTAAAAGGGAATTATAGGCTACACAAGGAAAGGGTATATTTTTATATTCAGAATTGTTGATCATTTTCTTTATGTATTATTATAATTTTTTTTGTATTTTTTTTTTTTTTGTACAAATTATATTTCAATAAAGAATATTGTCTGTTCACTTTTGGAATATAATCAAATCTGTCACAGTGTGTTTTTGTTTGTTTGTTGTCGTTGGCAACCAGTCTCTCTTTATGTCGCGTTGTCTCTTGTTTTTCCTCCTATATTTATATTTATATTTTTAATCCCAGGGCCTCGTCCGCGCAGGAGGTCTTTTGCCTTTTTTGGTAGTGCGTCATTGTAAATAAGAATTTGTAAATAAAAAGGTGAAATAAATCAATAAATGTAATTTAAAAAAAAAACGGGTGATAGTTGTCGCAGCTTCCGTTTATCTGCTTCTATCCCCCTTAACGCTCTCTCGCATCTCGTGGTGTGTCCCCCCCCCGTAACGGCGTGGGACGAGAGGAACGGTTCATCTGACTCACGGGCTGCGTTCAGTACATTTGGTACGTTCTGAAACGTGTAATTGAACGGAAACGGTGCTATACATAATAACGACCAGTTGAAAAACGGTGATGTTGTCGTTTTTTGGGGGGGGGAGAACGCTGCCAGTCACACCCACCCAAACGGGGAGCAAACGTACCTCCAAAAGTCCCGTTCAAAAAGAACGTTTTGTTGGAAACGTGGTCCTACAGTACAAATTGTTTTCCCGGAACGTAGTAAACGTTGAAGAGAACTGAACGCAGCCCTACGTTGTCGGTAATTTCTCACTACTTTCCTTTCGATAAACATGACGCACAATTGTTCGTTCCATAACAAGTCGAGACTCATAGTCATGACCGAGAACCTTTTGAATAACACAATAGTTAATATACCCCCCTTTATACATCTACAGAGAATGCTAGGGTCCCTTTTTGTCAGATAACATATCCTAACCAGAGAGGAGGATGCGTTAGAAAATATCTGGGTATTGATTAACTTTCGACCTTTCATTTCACTTGTCCTCCCAACTCTTGTCTGTCGTTATGAGGCCACACGCCACGTTTTATATGTAAACACAGTAAACTCCAAGCTACTGCGTAAAGTCGTTTTATATGTAAACGCATTATTAACTCCAAGCTACTGCGTAAAGTCGTTTTATATGTAAACGCATTATTAACTCCAAGCTACTGCGTAAAGTCGTTTTATATGTAAACGCATTATTAACTCCAAGCTACTGCGTAAAGTCGTTTTTTATATGTAAACACAGTAACTCCAAGCTACTGCGTAAAGTCGTTTTATATGTAAACGCATTATTAACTCCAAGCTACTGCGTAAAGTCGTTTTATATGTAAACGCATTATTAACTCCAAGCTACTGCGTAAAGTCGTTTTTTATATGTAAACGCATTATTAACTCCAAGCTACTGCGTAAAGTCGTTTTATATGTAAACGCATTATTAACTCCAAGCTACTGCGTAAAGTCGTTTTTTATATGTAAACACAGTAACTCCAAGCTACTGCGTAAAGTTGGCTAATCGAAGCGATCAACAACAAAAAATAACAGCTGCTTCGTGGGGTTAGAGAGAGAGACGCCGAAATACTAAGACCAGAAACGAAACGGCATCAACACACCTCCACACGCAACTACCGGATGCTGTTAGTGAGACCAGAGAGAGAGAGAGAGAGCGCATCTCATTTCCCTCTCCACCGTTTTTTTTTGTTGTTGTAAAGAGAGTAGCAAGGTGTGTAAGTGACGCATATAAACGTGTATAAGTAGTTTTGTGCATATAGAATAATTATAGAATAATTAGGCTATTGTGTTTCGCTTTAAGCAGTATTTATAAAGTAGCCTTAAATGTATATACCGTAAAAAAAAAATACAAAAAATACGCTACTTTTTTTATCGAGTCAAAAAATGCTTTGAGCTGAAGCGGAACATCCTTCCGCTGCCATCATGAAGACAGGCTGCGGGGTCTGACAACACGGTGAGTTTATCTTTGTTCTTCTATTCCTCTCGTCTATGAGAAGTAACAACGTTTTTTTATTTTTATTTTTTATTCATGTCTTTTCTTTTAAATCCAGACAGAATGACTCATTTTTAATATGAGCCGACTAAAATACATTTGATATATTGGAGAGTCACAGTAGAGGATTATTATCGAGTTTGGCATTTCATATTCATTGTTTAAAAACCAATAATCCTACACCCCCCCCAAAAAAATGTTTCATTATCCAATTATAACTATTTCTATCTCAAATAAAATGATAAACGACAACATGAATCTCTTACATTTGGTTTCACATAAATCGTCTGTATTTGAATGGTTAGAGTTGAGCGTAAGTGGGCCTGCCTTACGCTTCTAGACGGTCACGATGTACGGGGTTAAACTAGGTTAAAACAAAATGTCAGTCGTCATGGCAGGGTGAAGAACAGAGCTTTTCAACTCTTCATGGAGGGTAGATGATGTTTGAATAGGCCCTTTTAATAACTCTCTAATCTATTGTCTTTATAAAGTCACGATGACTGGTGTCTTTATTTTAAATAAAACATTCGTCATGTGAATAATAATACCGTTATATTCTTCCTACGCCTTTAATTAATACAGGATCAGTTGGGTAAAAGACAAGCACACCTTCAGTCTGCTGTGGGCTGCATTTGGCCCCGGGGGGGGGGGGGCTGCCATTGCTGAGTAGAGTGAGTAGTCAGTAGTCTAGTTAGTAGTCTAGTTAGTGGTCTAGTTAGTAGCCTAGTTAGTCCTGCCCGGGGGGCTGCCATTGCTGTGTAGAGTGAGTAGTCAGTAGTCTAGTTAGTAGTCTAGTTAGTTGCCTAGTTAGTCCTGCCCGGGGGGCTGCCATTGCTGTGTAGAGTGAGTAGTCAGTAGTCTAGTTAGTGGTCTAGTTAGTTGCCTAGTTAGTCCTGCCCGGGGGGCTGCCATTGCTGTGTAGAGTGAGTAGTCTAGTTAGTAGTCTAGTTAGTAGTCGAGTTAGTAGTCTAGTTAGTAGTCTAGTTAGTAGTCTAGTTAGTAGCCTAGTTAGTCCTGCCCGGGGGGCTGCCATTGCTGTGTAGGGTGAGTAGTCAGTAGTCTAGTTAGTCTATAGTCTAGTTGGGAGTCAGTAGTGTAGTCAATAGTCTAGTTAATCTATAGTCTAGTCTAGTCAGTAGTCTAGTCAGTAGTCTAGTTAATCTATAGTCTAGTCTAGTCAGTGTCTAGTTAGTAGTCAATAATCTAGTCAGTAGTCAAATCAAATCAAAAAATTTTTTTATATATATATTTTTTTTTTATATAGCCCTTCGTACATCAGCTGATATCTCAAAGTGCTGTACAGAAACCCAGCCTAAAACCCCAAACAGCAAGCAAAGCATGTGAAAGAAGCACGGTGGCTAGGAAAAACTCCCTAGGAAAAACTCCCTAGAAAGGCCAAAAACCTAGGAAGAAACCTAGAGAGGAACCAGGCTATGAGGGGTGGCCAGTCCTCTTCTGGCTGTGCAGGGTGGATATTATAACAGAACATGGTCAAGATGTTAAAATGTTAAAATGTTCATAAATGACCAGCATGGTCAAATAATAATAATCATAGTAGTTGTCGAGGGTGCAACAACCACGTCCGGTGAACAGGTCAGGGTTCCATAGCCGCAGGCAGAACAGTTGAAACTGGAGCAGCAGCACGGCCAGGTGGACTGGGGACAGCAAGGAGTCATCATACCAGGTAGTCCTGAGGCATGGTCCTAGGGCTCAGGTCCTCCGAGAGAAAGACAGAAAGAGAGATGGATATATATATATATATACAAAAAACTATCAACAGGTAAAAACGAGGTGATTTGTGTTCGCTGTGTTTGTTGGCTACTGTAACTCCTCGGAAAACAACCGTGTCCTGACGAGAGAGAGAGCACTTTTTTTCTATGTCAGGTTGAAACCGGGCCTCATTAGCTTCGTTGTTATGGATGTTTCCGAATAAAATGTCACTGGGAAACGGCTTAAACAAATGCAGATACTTTTTGTTGTTGTTGTTATTCTGGCTGCGCTGTTTTAACGTGACTGTAAATTAGCCGTAGTTTTCTAGCTGAGCAAGTCAGGGATAATAAGGATGTTGACAGCCAGTATGGCAACGGAACATTTAGACTGAACGACTGGGTCCATAGATACAGAACGACTGGGTCCATAGATACAGAACGACTGGGTCCATAGATACAGAACGACTGGGTCCATAGATACAGAACGACTGGGTCCATAGATACAGAACGTCTGGGTCCATAGATACAGAACGACTGGGTCCATAGATACAGAACGACTGGGTCCATAGATACAGAACGACTGGGTCCATAGATACAGAACGACTGGGTCCATAGATACAGAACGACTGGGTCCATAGATACAGAACGACTGGGTCCATAGATACTGAACGACTGGGTCCATAGATACAGAACGACTGGGTCCATAGATACAGAACGACTGGGTCCATAGATACAGAAACGACTGGGTCCATAGATACAGAACGACTGGGTCCATAGATACAGAAACGACTGGGTCGGGTCCATAGATACAGAACGACTGGGTCCATAGATACAGAACGACTGGGTCGGGTCCATAGATACAGAAACGACTGGGTCCATAGATACAGAACGACTGGGTCCATAGATACTGAACGACTGGGTCAGGTCCATAGATACTGAACGACTGGGTCAGGTCCATAGATACAGAACGACTGGGTCCATAGATACAGAACGACTGGGTCCATAGATACTGAACGACTGGGTCAGGTCCATAGATACTGAACGACTGGGTCAGGTCCATAGATACAGAACGACTGGGTCCATAGATACAGAACGACTGGGTCCATAGATACAGAACGACTGGGTCCATAGATACTGAACGACTGGGTAGGGTCCATAGATACAGAACGACTGGGTCGGGTCCATAGATACAGAACGACTGGGTCCATAGATACAGAACGACTGGGTCCATAGATACAGAAACGACTGGGTCCATAGATACTGAACGACTGGGTCCATAGATACTGAACGACTGGGTCCATAGATACACAACGACTGGGTCCATAGATACAGAACGACTGGGTCCATAGATACAGAACGACTGGGTCCATAGAACGAACGACTGGGTCCATAGATACAGAAACGACTGAGTCCATAGAAACAAACGACTGGGTCCATAGATACAGAAACGGCCATAGAACAGAACGACTGGGTCCATAGATACAGAACACTGTCGGGTCCATAGATACAGAACGACTGGGTCGGGTCCATAGATACAGAACGACTGGGTCCATAGATACAGAACGACTGGGTCCATAGATACAGAACGACTGGGTCCATAGATACAGAACGACTGGGTCCATAGATACTGAACGACTGGGTCGGGTCCATAGATACTGAACGACTGGGTCCATAGATACAGAACGACTGGGTCGGGTCCATAGATACAGAACAGAACCGATAGAACGAACGACCAGCCTGCTCGGGTAGCAACCCAAGTTTTGTGTCTGGACTATATATTGTGGAAGGACGAAATAGTATGAATAAATTAATCAAAATAAATATATTTATTTTTAATGAAAATATGTCAATCCTTATTTTTTAAAATATATTCGTAACCTAGTTGTATAAAAGTGAAAAAGCCCTCGAAGGCGATGTTTGGAAGATTTATATATCGGCACGGATTGCCGGTGTCCAATATTTTCCTCCAAAACACCGTCTTCTCTGGCGTTATCGCTGAAGGACTGAAGGAGTTTAGTTAATAACCAAAATCTACGGGTCGGCGCTGTCCTCACTCCCTCCTACAGCGCTGGGTCACTACGGAGAGGAGAAGGTACATGCTCTGATGTTTTTAGACCAGCTTTTTCTCTGTAATTTTAATGTCAAATCAATCACATTTATTTTATATAGCCCTTAAAATAGCTGAATCTGTTGTGTTTTTGTGCTGGGCTGGAACGAAAACCTGCACTCTTAGTAGCTCTCCTTATTAGAGCAACCCCCCCCCCACGAGTCAACAATGTCCTCATCAGATAATGTCCTCGCAGCTCTCTCTCGTATGCCGGGCCCTGATTGGATGGAATAACCAACCACCTGTGACGTCAGGTGACCTCGATTGATCGCAGGAGGCGGAGCCTGGAGTCATCTCCGTGGCGTACACACAGAGAGAAGTAAGTATAGAGGAACTGAGAGAGACGGGGGGAGAGAGAGAGGTGTGTGGAGAGAGAGAGGTGTGTGTGTGTAGAGAGAGAGGTGTGTGTGGAGAGAGAGAGAGAGGGATGTGTGTGTAGAGAAAGAGGTGTGTGTGTGTAGAGAGAGAGGTGTGTGGAGAGAGAGAGAGGTGTGTGTGTAGAGAGAGAGAGAGAGGTGTGTGTGTGTAGAGAGAGAGGTGTGTGTGTGGAGAGAGAGAGAGAGGGGTGTGTGTGTAGAGAGAGAAAGTGAGAGAGAGGTGTGTGGAGAGAGAGAGAGGTGTGTGTGAGAGAGAGAGAGGTGTGTGTGGAGAGAGAGGGAGAGAGAGAGAGGTGTGTGTGTAGAGAGAGAGGTGTGTGTGTAGAGAGAGAGGTGTGTGTGAGAGAGAGAGAGGTGTGTGTGAGAGAGAGAGGTGTGTGTGTGTAGAGAGAGAGGTGTGTGTAGAGAGAGAGGGTGTGTGTGTAGAGAGAGAGGTGTGTGTGTAGAGAGAGAGAGGTGTGTGTGTGTAGAGAGAGAGGTGTGTGTGTAGAGAGAGTTAGAGAGAGGTGTGTGTAGAGAGAGAGAGTAGAGAGGGGTGGGTGTAGAGGGAGAGAGAGAGGTGTGTGTGGAGAGAGAGAGAGAGAGGGGTGTGTGTAGAGAGAGAGGTGGGTATGGAGAGAGAGAGGTGTGTGTTTAGGAGAGAGAGACAGGGGGTGTGTGTGTGTAGAGAAAGAGGTGTGTGTGTGAGAGAGAGAGAGGTGTGTGTAGAGAGAGAGAGAGGTGTGTGTGTGTAGAGAGAGAGAGAGGAGTGTGTTTAGAGAGAGAGGTGTGTTAGAGAGAGAGGTGTGTGTAGAGAGAGAGAGGTGTGTGTGTAGAGAGAGAGAGGTGTGTGTGTAGAGAGAGAGAGAGAGGTGTGTGTAGAGAGAGAGGTGTGTGTAGAGAGAGGTGTGTGTAGAGAGAGATGTGTGTGTAGAGAGAGAGGTGTGTGTGTAGAGAGAGAGGTGTGTGTGTAGAGAGAGAGGTGTGTGTAGAGAGAGAGTGTGTGTGTAGAGAGAGAGGTGTGTGTAGAGAGAGAGGTGTGTGTGTAGAGAGAGAGGTGTGTGTAGAGAGAGGGTGTGTGTAGAGAGAGAGAGGTGTGTGTGTAGAGAGAGAGAGAGAGAGGTGTGTGTGTAGAGAGAGAGAGAGAGAGGTGTGTGTAGAGAGAGAGAGAGGTGTGTGTTTAGAGAGAGAGAGGTGTGTGTTTAGAGAGAGAGAGGTGTGTGTTAGAGAGAGAGAGGTGTGTGTAGAGAGAGAGAGGTGTGTGTTTAGAGAGAGAGGTGTGTGTGTAGAGAGAGAGGTGTGTGTAGAGAGAGAGAGGTGTGTGTGTAGAGAGAGAGGTGTGTGTAGAGAGAGAGGTGTGTGTAGAGAGAGAGGGTGTGTGTGTAGAGAGAGAGGTGTGTGTAGAGAGAGAGGTGTGTGTGTAGAGAGAGAGAGGGTGTGTGTGTAGAGAGAGAGGTGTGTGTAGAGAGAGAGGTGTGTGTAGAGAGAGAGGTGTGTGTGTAGAGAGAGAGAGGTGTGTGTGTGTAGAGAGAGAGAGAGGTGTGTGTGTAGAGAGAGAGAGAGGGTGTGTGTAGAGAGAGAGGTGTGTGTGTAGAGAGAGAGGTGTGTGTTAGAGAGAGAGAGGTGTGTGTAGAGAGAGAGGTGTGTGTGTAGAGAGAGAGAGGTGTGTGTAGAGAGAGAGAGGTGTGTGTAGAGAGAGAGGTGTGTGTGTAGAGAGAGAGGTGTGTGTAGAGAGAGAGGTGTGTGTAGAGAGAGAGGTGTGTGTGTAGAGAGAGAGGTGTGTGTAGAGAGAGGGTGTGTGTAGAGAGAGAGAGGTGTGTGTAGAGAGAGAGAGGTGTGTGTGTAGAGAGAGAGGTGTGTGTGTAGAGAGAGAGGTGTGTGTGTAGAGAGAGAGAGGTGTGTGTGTAGAGAGAGAGAGGTGTGTGTAGAGAGAGAGAGTGTGTGTAGAGAGAGAGGTGTGTGTGTAGAGAGAGAGGTGTGTGTGTAGAGAGAGAGGTGTGTGTGTAGAGAGAGAGGTGTGTGTAGAGAGAGAGGTGTGTGTGTAGAGAGAGAGGTGTGTGTGTGTAGAGAGAGAGGTGTGTGTAGAGAGAGGTGTGTGTGTAGAGAGAGAGAGGTGTGTGTGTAGAGAGAGAGGTGTGTGTGTAGAGAGAGAGGTGTGTGTAGAGAGAGGTGTGTGTAGAGAGAGAGTGTGTGTGTAGAGAGAGAGGGTGTGTGTGTGTAGAGAGAGAGATGTGTGTGTAGAGAGAGAGGTGTGTGTGTGTGTAGAGAGAGAGGTGTGTGTAGAGAGAGAGGTGTGTGTGTAGAGAGAGAGGTGTGTGTGTAGAGAGAGAGGCTGTGTGTGTAGAGAGAGAGGTGTGTGTGTAGAGAGGGGTGTGTGTGTAGAGAGAGAGGTGTGTGTAGAGAGAGAGGTGTGTGTGTAGAGAGAGAGGTGTGTGTGTAGAGAGAGAGGTGTGTGTGTAGAGAGAGAGTGTGTGAGAGAGAGAGGTGTGTAGAGAGAGAGATGTGTGTAGAGAGAGATGTGTGTGTAGAGAGAGAGGGTGTGTGTGTGTAGAGAGAGAGGTGTGTGTAGAGAGAGAGGTGTGTGTGTAGAGAGAGAGAGTGTGTGTGTAGAGAGAGGGGTGTGTGTAGAGAGAGGTGTGTGTGTGAGAGAGAGAGTGTGTGTGTAGAGAGAGAGTGTTGTGTGTAGAGAGAGAGTGTGTGTGTGTAGAGAGAGAGGTGTGTGTGTGTAGAGAGAGGTGTGTGTGTAGAGAGAGAGGTGTGTGTGTAGAGAGAGAGGTGTGTGTGTAGAGAGAGAGGTGTGTGTGTAGAGAGAGAGGTGTGTGTGTAGAGAGAAAGGTGTGTAGAGAGTGAGAGAGGGGTGTGTGAGAGAGAGAGAGGTGTGTGTGTAGAGAGAGAGTGTGTGTGTAGAGAGAGAGGTGTGTGTGTAGAGAGAGAGGTGTGTAGAGAGAGAGGTGTGTAGAGAGAGAGAGAGGGGTGTGTAGAGAGAGAGAGAGGGGTGTGTAGAGAGAGAGAGAGAGGGGTGTAGAGAGATAGAGAGGTGTGTAGAGAGAGAGAGGTGTGTGTAGAGAGAGAGAGAGGTGTGTGTAGAGAGAGAGGGTGAGAGAGAGACAGAGAGAGAGAGAGACAGAGACAGAGAGAGACAGAGACAGAGACAGAGACAGAGAGAGAGACAGAGAGAGAGACAGAGAGAGAGACAGAGAGAGACAGAGAGAGAGAGAGACAGAGACAGAGAGAGACAGAGAGAGAGAGACCTTCAGCTTCTCTACTGTAGCAGTAGAGCCAGTAAACAGTCTGTGGTGAGAGAGAGACAGATGTAGTTGGCATCATGACTCCACACATGACGTCATCACAACCCCCTGATCTCAACCCTCCTCTACTTCAGGACTACAACATCTCCCTAAAGAACTACAACCCCCAGAGAGATGGTGACCACAACCCCCTGATCTCAACCCTCCTCTCCTTCAGGACTACAACATCTCCCTAAAGAACTACAACCCCCAGAGAGATGGTGACCACAACCCCCTGATCTCAACCATCCTCTCCTTCAGGACTACAACATCTCCCTAAAGAACTACAACCCCCACAGAGACGGGGACCACCATCACACTATGGACCTTCTCACGACCCCCTGAGCTCCACAAGGACTACAACTCAACATCTCCCTAAAGGACTACAACCCCCAGGGTTCTGAGCGGAGCAGCCATGAGCGCAGCAGCAGCAGCAGCGGAGACCCAGGTGAAGTGTGTGCTGGTGGGGGACAGCGCTGTTGGGAAGACGGCCCTCCTGGTTCGCTTCACCTCAGAGACGTTTCCTGACTGCTACAAACCAACTGTGTACGAGAACACTGGCGTAGAAGTCTACATGGACGGGGCTCCGGTAGGAATAATACCCTTTACAGTAATACACTTTACGGTAATACACTTTACGGTAATACACTTTACGGTAATACACTTTACGATAATACACTTTACGATAATACACTTTATAATAATACACTTTACAGTAATACACTTTACAATAATACACTTTACGGTAATACACTTTACGGTAATACACTTTGCGGTAATACACTTTACAGTAATACACTTTACATCATTTAACTACTACAATAATACCCTTTACAATAATACACTTTACAATAATACACTTTACAATAATACACTTTACGATAATACACTTTACAATAATACACTTTACGATAATACACTTTATAATAATACACTTTACAGTAATACACTTTACAATAATACACTTTACATCATTTAACTACTACAATAATACACTTTACAATAATACACTTTACAGTAATACACTTTACAATAATACACTTTACATCATTTAACTACTACAATAATACACTTTACAATAATACCCTTTACAGTAATACACTTTACAATAATACCCTTTACAGTAATACACTTTACGATAATACACTTTACAATAATACACTTTACAATAATACCCTTTACATCAGGGCTGTTCAACTGGCGGCCCGCGGACCATTTCCGGCCTGTTTATTGATTGAGACTGGTCCTTCTGTATGAGCGGTAATGAAAGATCTGCCAGATAATCCACCGTTCAGCGCCAAGCAATACGGCGATTGGCTGTAGTGTGGTTGTTAGCGGTTTCCAGAGCTTATATGGGCATGTTGATTTCTATTTTCTTCATATGAATTTGGCTCCAGTGTTTTTATGAATGATTTTTTTTTAAATATATAAAATATTCTGACGCCCCATTCCTGAAAGCTACAACTCTCAGGAACACGTTTCCCTCTGTGATTCTCACATGGACTCGTGAGAGAGTGGGACAAAACGACCTAATGGCTGAGGGAAAGGAATTCAAAGGATGTATTTGATTTTTTATTTAACCTTTTATTTAACGAGGCAAGTCAGTTAAGAACAAAATTCTTATTTACAATGACGGTGTTACCGGGGGAACAGTGGGGGTTAACTGCCTTGTTCAGGGGGCAGAATGACAGATTTTTACCTCGTCAGCTCGGGGGATTCGATCTAGCAACCTTTCGGTTACTGGCCCAACGCTCTAACCACTAGACTAGCCGCAACGCTCTAACCACTAGGCTACCTGCCTCCTCTAACCACTAGGCTACCTGCCTCCTCCTCTAACCACTAGGCTACCTGCCTCCTCTAACCACTAGGCTACCTGCCTCCTCTAACCAATAGGCTACTTGCCTCCTCTAACCACTAGGCTACCTGCCTCCTCCTCTAACCACTAGGCTACCCGCCTCCTCTAACCACTAGGCTACCTGCCTCCTCTAACCACTAGGCTACCTGCCTCCTCTAACCACTAGGCTACCTGCCTCCTCTAACCACTAGGCTACCTGCCTCCTCTAACCACTAGGCTACCCGCCTCCTCTAACCACTAGGCTACCCGCCTCCTCTAACCACTAGGCTACCTGCCTCCTCTAACCACTAGGCTACCTGCCTCCTCCTCTAACCACTAGGCTACCTGTCTCCTCCTCTAACCACTAGGCTACCTGCCTCCTCCTCTAACCACTAGGCTACCTGCCTCCTCCTCTAACCACTAGGCTACCTGCCTCCTCTAACCACTAGGCTACCTGCCTCCTCTAACCACTAGGCTACCTGCCTCCTCTAACCACTAGGCTACCTGCCTCCTCTAACCACTAGGCTACCCGCCTCCTCTAACCACTAGGCTACCTGCCTCCTCCTCTAACCACTAGGCTACCTGCCTCCTCCTCTAACCACTAGGCTACCTGTCTCCTCCTCTAACCACTAGGCTACCTGCCTCCTCCTCTAACCACTAGGCTACCTGCCTCCTCCTCTAACCACTAGGCTACCTGCCTCCTCCTCTAACCACTAGGCTACCTGCCTCCTCCTCTAACCACTAGGCTACCTGCCTCCTCCTCTAACCACTAGGCTACCTGCCTCCTCCTCTAACCACTAGGCTACCTGCCTCCTCCTCTAACCACTAGGCTACCTGCCTCCTCCTCTAACCACTAGGCTACCTGCCTCCTCCTCTAACCACTAGGCTACCTGCCTCCTCCTCTAACCACTAGGCTACCTGCCTCCTCCTCTAACCACTAGGTTACCCGCCTCCTCTAACCACTAGGCTACCTGCCTCCTCCTCTAACCACTAGGCTACCTGCCTCCTCTAACCACTAGGTTACCCGCCTCCTCTAACCACCAGGCTACCTGCCTCCTCTAACCACTAGGCTACCTGCCTCCTCTAACCACCAGGCTACTTGCCTCCTCTAACCACTAGGCTACCTGCCTCCTCTAACCACTAGGCTACCTGCCTCCTCTAACCACTAGGCTACCTGCCTCCTCTAACCACTAGGCTACCTGCCTCCTCTAACCACCAGGCTACCTGCCTCCTCTAACCACTAGGCTACCCGCCTCCTCTAACCACTAGGCTACCTGCCTCCTCTAACCACTAGGCTACCTGCCTCCTCTAACCACTAGGCTACCTGCCTCCTCCTCTAACCACTAGGCTACCTGCCTCCTCCTCTAACCACTAGGCTACCTGCCTCCTCTAACCACTAGGCTACCTGCCTCCTCTAACCACTAGACTACCTGCCTCCTCTAACCACTAGGCTACCCGCCTCCTCTAACCACTAGGCTACCTGCCTCCTCTCACCACTAGGCTACCTGCCTCCTCTAACCACTAGGCTACCTGCCTCCTCTAACCACTAGGCTACCTGCCTCCTCTCACCACTAGGCTACCTGCCTCCTCTAACCACTAGGTTAACCGCCTCCTCTAACCACTAGGCTACCTGCCTCCTCCTCTAACCACTAGGCTACCTGCCTCCTCCTCTAACCACTAGGCTACCTGCCTCCTCTAACCACTAGACTACCTGCCTCCTCTAACCACTAGGCTACCTGCCTCCTCTAACCACTAGGCTACCTGCCTCCTCTAACCACTAGGCTACCTGCCTCCTCTAACCACTAGGCTACCTGCCTCCTCTAACCACTAGGCTACCTGCCTCCTCTAACCACTAGGCTACCTGCCTCCTCTAACCACTAGGCTACCCGCCTCCTCTAACCACTAGGCTACCCGCCTCCTCTAACCACTAGGCTACCTGCCTCCTCTAACCACTAGGCTACCTGCCTCCTCTAACCACTAGGCTACCTGCCTCCTCTAACCACTAGGCTACCTGCCTCCTCTAACCACCAGGCTACCTGCCTCCTCTAACCACTAGGCTACCCGCCTCCTCTAACCACTAGGCTACCTGCCTCCTCTAACCACTAGGCTACCTGGCTCCTCTAACCACTAGGCTACCTGCCTCCTCTAACCACTAGGCTACCTGCCTCCTCCTCTAACCACTAGGCTACCTGCCTCCTCCTCTAACCACTAGGCTACCTGCCTCCTCCTCTAACCACTAGGCTACCTGCCTCCTCCTCTAACCACTAGGCTACCTGCCTCCTCTAACCACTAGGCTACCTGCCTCCTCTAACCACTAGGCTACCTGCCTCCTCTAACCACTAGGCTACCTGCCTCCTCTAACCACTAGACTACCTGCCTCCTCTAACCACTAGGCTACCTGCCTCCTCTAACCACTAGACTACCTGCCTCCTCTAACCACTAGGCTACCTGCCTCCTCTAACCACTAGACTACCTGCCTCCTCTAACCACTAGGCTACCCGCCTCCTCTAACCACTAGGCTACCTGCCTCCTCTCACCACTAGGCTACCTGCCTCCTCTAACCACTAGGCTACCTGCCTCCTCTAACCACTAGGCTACCTGCCTCCTCTCACCACTAGGCTACCTGCCTCCTCTAACCACTAGGTTAACCGCCTCCTCTAACCACTAGGCTACCTGCCTCCTCCTCTAACCACTAGGCTACCTGCCTCCTCCTCTAACCACTAGGCTACCTGCCTCCTCTAACCACTAGACTACCTGCCTCCTCTAACCACTAGGCTACCTGCCTCCTCTAACCACTAGGCTACCTGCCTCCTCTAACCACTAGGCTACCTGCCTCCTCTAACCACTAGGCTACCTGCCTCCTCTAACCACTAGGCTACCTGCCTCCTCTAACCACTAGGCTACCTGCCTCCTCTAACCACTAGGCTACCCGCCTCCTCTAACCACTAGGCTACCCGCCTCCTCTAACCACTAGGCTACCTGCCTCCTCTAACCACTAGGCTACCTGCCTCCTCTAACCACTAGGCTACCTGCCTCCTCTAACCACTAGGCTACCTGCCTCCTCTAACCACCAGGCTACCTGCCTCCTCTAACCACTAGGCTACCCGCCTCCTCTAACCACTAGGCTACCCGCCTCCTCTAACCACATGGCTACCTGGCTCCTCTAACCACTAGGCTACCTGCCTCCTCTAACCACTAGGCTACCTGCCTCCTCCTCTAACCACTAGGCTACCTGCCTCCTCCTCTAACCACTAGGCTACCTGCCTCCTCCTCTAACCACTAGGCTAACCTCCTCCTCTAACCACTAGACTACCTGCCTCCTCTAACCACTAGGCTACCTGCCTCCTCCTCTAACCACTAGGCTACTTGCCTCCTCTAACCACTAGGCTACCTGCCTCCTCCTCTAACCACTAGGCTACCTGCCTCCTCCTCTAACCACTAGGCTACCCGCCTCCTCTAACCACTAGGCTACCCGCCTCCTCTAACCACTAGGCTACCTGCCTCCTCTAACCACTAGGCTACCTGCCTCCTCTAACCACTAGGCTACCTGCCTCCTCTAACCACTAGGCTACCTGCCTCCTCTAACCACTAGGCTACCTGCCTCCTCTAACCACTAGGCTACCCGCCTCCTCTAACCACTAGGCTACCTGCCTCCTCTAACCACTAGGCTACCTGCCTCCTCCTCTAACCACTAGGCTACCTGCCTCCTCCTCTAACCACTAGGCTACCTGTCTCCTCCTCTAACCACTAGGCTACCTGCCTCCTCCTCTAACCACTAGGCTACCTGCCTCCTCCTCTAACCACTAGGCTACCTGCCTCCTCCTCTAACCACTAGGCTACCTGCCTCCTCCTCTAACCACTAGGCTACCTGCCTCCTCCTCTAACCACTAGGCTACCTGCCTCCTCTAACCACCAGGCTACCTGCCTCCTCCTCTAACCACTAGGCTACCTGCCTCCTCCTCTAACCACTAGGCTACCTGCCTCCTCCTCTAAACACTAGGCTACCTGCCTCCTCCTCTAACCACTAGGCTACCTGCCTCCTCCTCTAACCACTAGGTTACCTGCCTCCTCCTCTAACCACAAGGCTACCTGCCTCCTCCTCTAACCACTAGGCTACCTGCCTCCTCTAACCACTAGGCTACCTGCCTCCTCCTCTAACCACTAGGCTACCTGCCTCCTCCTCTAACCACTAGGCTACCTGCCTCCTCCTCTAACCACTAGGCTACCCGCCTCCTCTAACCACTAGGCTACCTGCCTCCTCCTCTAACCACTAGGCTACCCTCCTCCTCTAACCACTAGGCTACCTGCCTCCTCCTCTAACCACTAGGCTACCTGCCTCCTCCTCTAACCACTAGGCTACCTGCCTCCTCTAACCACTAGGCTACCTGCCTCCTCCTCTAACCACTAGGCTACCTGCCTCCTCCTCTAACCACTAGGCTACCTGCCTCCTCCTCTAACCACTAGGCTACCTGCCTCCTCCTCTAACCACTAGGCTACCTGCCTCCTCCTCTAACCACTAGGCTACCCGCCTCCTCCTCTAACCACCAGCCTCCCCTGCTGCCCCATTACTTTAATTATCTTTGTGTTTATTTATTGAGGTGCTTCGTTTTCAGATGGTTTTGAAATGACGTCGAACTACTTTTTAAGAAGCTTTTGTTAATCGTTGTTTGAATAATTGGCGAGCGAGCGTTGCCCCCTTTTTTCTCATTGTTTTGGTTGCTCATCAACTCACTTTTGTTGACCCCCCCCCTTCCCATTTCTGTCCTAATTACTTTCAGCGACATTTTAATTATAAGAAAAGTGTGTGTGCATTGTTTTATTTTTATTTTTGTAATTTTTTTTTTTTTACAATTCTTCCAAAGAATAATCGCAGGTGGAATATTTTAGGCCTCCCTGAAATTAACCTTCTTTAGTTTTTTACGTCTGTCCCCTGTAATAATATCGTTTGAATAGCCCCCTGCTTTACATAATTTACCTGTCACGATAATACCACTTTACATCATTGAACTATCACGATAATACACTTTACATCATTTTCCTATCACGATAATACGCTTTACATCATTTACCTATCACGATAATACCACTTTACATCATTTACCTATCACGATAATACACTTTACATCATTTACCTGTCACGATAATACCACTTTACATCATTTACCTATCACGATAACGCACTTTACATCATTTAACTATCACGATAATACGCTTTACATCATTTAACTATCACGATAATACCACTTTACAATAATACCACTTTACATCATTTACCTATCACGATAATACCGCTTTACATCATTTACCTATCACGATAATACGCTTTACATCATTTACCTATCACGATAATACGCTTTACATCATTTACCTGTCACGATAATACACTTTACAGCATTTACCTATCACGATAATACCACTTTACATCATTTACCTATCACGATAATACCACTTTACATCATTTACCTATCACGATAATACCACTTTACATAATTTACCTATCACGATAATACGCTTTACATCATTTACCTATCACAATAATACCACTTTACCTATCACGATAATACCACATTACAATAATACCCTTTACATCATTTACCTATCACAATAATACACTTTACAATAATACCACTTTACATCATTTACCTACCACAATAATACACTTTACAATAATACCACTTTACATCATTTACCTATCACAATAATACACTTTACAATAATACCACTTTACATCATTTACCTATCACAATAATACACTTTACAATAATACCACTTTACATCATTTACCTATCACGATAATACGCTTTACATCATTGAACTATCGCGATAATACCACTTTACATCATTGAACTATCACGATACATTAACACGATAGTGTCAACATCACGACCCACTGGAGAGGTCTGATGGTCACCTGATCAGGAAATATCCCTCACATCCTTCATGACCTTTACACCCTGATGGTGACGAGGCTGTTTATCCCTGCGGTGTGTTTCGTCTTTTAATGCTTTATTTAAAGTGCATCTCGACGTCACAAGAATAAAACATTTTAAAACATTACAAACAAGATTTCGTAGAAGACAGAATAAAAAAAATCATTGAATAATAAAAAAAAAGACACATTTATAATGTATTTTGTTTTACTCTCCAGATCAACCTGGGTCTGTGGGACACGGCAGGAAATGACACGTTCAGACAGATCCGTCCGATGTCCTATAAGCAGGCGGATGTGGTCCTGATCTGCTACTCCGTGGCCAACGCCGCCTCCCTCGCCAACGTCAAGCACAAGTGGCTGGTAGAGGTACGGGACTACCTTTTCTACTCTCTGAATAGATCCTTCTGGAAGTGTTGTGTGTGTGTTTTTATTGGATAGAGAGAGAGGTGAAAGGTCAGAGAGAGAGAGAGAGAGAGAGAGCAGCGGGACGGATTCCAACCCAGCGCTACGTAGAACACGATCTCCCCGAGGCAGCAGCAGCTTACACCGCTAGACCAAATAAAAATAAATAAATAAAAAATAACATTTTATATTCTTACAGACACGTCTGAAATAATCATTGAGTCGATTCAGGAAGTAGACACCAGATCAGTAGTGATCGGATTCCATTTTTCTTCTCTCAGTGAGAAGAAATTGGAATTAGAATTTCAGTTTACTTCCTGAGTTAATTGAAATGGAATTCAGCCCAACTCTGGCTTCATATTGTGTATCCAATACATGTTTAAAACTATTTGACTATAACAAAATGGTTTTAAAAAAAAAAAAACATTTTTAATGTCATTTGTAGGTGCGTGAGAATCTTCCTCGTGTTCCGGTTCTGGTGGTGGCGACTCAGACGGACCAGCGTGACACCGGGCCTTACCGCGCCTCCTGCTCCTCCGCCGCCGAGGGCAAACGCCTCGCCCAGGACGTACGGGCCAAGGGGTACCTGGAGTGCTCGTCGCTAAGCAACCGCGGCGTGCAGCAGGTGTTCGAGTGTGCGGTGCGGACGGCGGTGAACCAGGCCAGGAAACGGACGCGTCCGCGGATGTTTGATATCAACAGCTGCACGGTGTTTTGACCTTTGACCTTTGACCTCAAAAAACCTTTGGGACCTCCTAGGGTTGGGGTTTGGTGATCGGTGGATACCCGAAGCCTCTAGCGACTGCTCTAGGATCAGGACTCGGGGCCCAGTGGCGACTCCGACTTGGACTCAACACCGGGGACTTGGGACCGGACTGGCGGCTTAGTGACTGGACTACATCACTGTATCTGACTTGAACTATTCGAAGTTCTGTCTGTGCCGTAAGACAGTAAACCTCCCAATGTGTCATTTTGACCTCTAACCTTTTGATGACTGGACACGCGGATCTGTAAACGACCCTCCGTAAAGGGGGGGGCCCAAAACACCGCCAAAATGGGAAATCGTTTTTTAACTACCTGGGCCTGTGTTCACAAAGCGTCTCGGACTCGGGAGTGCTGATCTAGAGTCAGTTTCACTTTCTAGGTCATAATTTCTAGATCATAATTTCTCTAGGTCGTAATTTCTCTAGGTCGTAATTTCTCTAGGTCATAATTTCTCTAGGTCATCATGAATCGGATTACATCGATCTGAACTCCTATTCTGAGACGCTTTATGAATACAGGCCATGGAAGCACAGACGGTCTGTGTGAGTTTGAAAATCACGAACTCTCAAACTGTTTTTTTTTTCTTTCTTCTTTCTTCTTCTGTTGTTTTGATGTCTGTTATTCGATAGATTTAGAGGAGGGTTTCTAGAGATTTCAGTCAATAACGTCACCAGAGAGTTATAGGTTGTTCGTTATGATGAAACAGACGATCAGGTATTTTAGATCGGACGGTAAACAGAGACGATCAGGTATTTTAGATCGGACGGTAAACAGAGACGATCAGGTATTTTAGATGGGATGGTAAACAGAGACGATCAGGTATTTTAGATCGGATGGTAAACAGAGACGATCAGGTATTTTAGATGGGATGGTAAACAGAGACGATCAGGTATTTTAGATGGCATGGTAAACAGAGACGATCAGGTATTTTAGATCGGACGGTAAACAGAGACGATCAGGTATTTTAGATCGGACGGTAAACAGAGACGATCAGGTATTTTAGATGGTAAACAGAGACGATCAGGTATTTTAGATGGTAAACAGAGACGATCAGGTATTTAGATGGGATGGTAAACAGAGACGATCAGGTATTTTAGATGGGATGGTAAACAGAGACGATCAGGTATTTTAGATCGGACGGTAAACAGAGACGATCAGGTATTTTGGACGGTAAACAGAGACGATCAGGTATTTTAGATCGGACGGTAAAATTGTCCGCTTCCAGGAAGACGTTGGAAACTTTTTTTTTAAATTTATATCCTTGACAAGTTATTTTTATTGTTATTGTTTTATTTCAGGTTAAAATTGAAGTAAACAATACAAGTTGACATCGACTATTTCCGTTCTCCGTCTATAGATGTTGAAAGTGATCCTTTTGGAAAGGTATTCCAGCTTGTGATTTGTCTGTTCCCTTTGTGTTAAAGAAATGTTGCCAACCACTTAAAGTGCCTGTAACATAATTCATGAATAAACGAACGACCTTCCACCTGTCAATTCTACTTAGAAATCAGAATATTAAAAAAATATATCTTTGTTTTGCCGTAATAACTAGGAGTAGGAAAACCGATGTGTTTAAAAAAAAAAAAAAAGTACTGGTTAGTACTGACACATGAATATCTCTCACACACACGCACGCGCACACACACACACACACACACACACACACACACACACACACACACACACACACACACACACACACACACACACACACACACACACACACACACACACACACACACACACACACACACACACAGGATGAGGGATGATGACTGTGTTGTGTTGTGGTGAGGTGAAGGTTGAGATCAGAGATATGACCGCAGCAGCTTTAGTTGGCAGTTAGTAACAGTCTCTAGAGCTCTGTAACATTAACCCTGACAGTCAGTAACAGTCTCTAGAGCTCTGTAACATTAACCCTGACAGTAACAGTCTCTGGAGCTCTGTAACATTAACCCTGACAGTAACAGTCTCTAGAGCTCTGTAACATTAACCCTGACAGTAACAGTCTCTGGAGCTCTGTAACATTAACCCTGACAGTAACAGTCTCTGGAGCTCTGTAACATTAACCCTGACAGTCAGTAACAGTCTCTAGAGCTCTGTAACATTAACCCTGACAGTCAGTAACAGTCTCTAGAGCTCTGTAACATTAACCCTGACAGTAACAGTCTCTAGAGCTCTGTAACATTAACCCTGACAGTAACAGTCTCTGGAGCTCTGTAACATTAACCCTGACAGTAACAGTCTCTAGAGCTCTGTAACATTAACCCTGACAGTAACAGTCTCTAGAGCTCTGTAACATTAACCCTGACAGTCAGTAACAGTCTCTGGAGCTCTGTAACATTAACCCTGACAGTAACAGTCTCTAGAGCTCTGGAACATTATCCCTGACAGTAACAGTCTGTAGAGCTCTGTAACATTAACCCTGACAGTAACAGTCTCTAGAGCTCTGTAACATTAACCCTGACAGTCAGTAACAGTCTCTAGAGCTCTGTAACATTAACCCTGACAGTAACAGTCTCTGGAGCTCTGTAACATTAACCCTGACAGTAACAGTCTCTGGAGCTCTGTAACATTAACCCTGACAGTAACAGTCTCTAGAGCTCTGTAACATTAACCCTGACAGTAACAGTCTCTAGAGCTCTGTAACATTAACCCTGACAGTAACAGTCTCTAGAGCTCTGTAACATTAACCCTGACAGTCAGTAACAGTCTCTAGAGCTCTGTAACATTAACCCTGACAGTCAGTAACAGTCTCTAGAGCTCTGTAACATTAACCCTGACAGTAACAGTCTCTAGAGCTCTGTAACATTAACCCTGACAGTAACAGTCTCTAGAGCTCTGTAACATTAACCCTGACAGTAACAGTCTCTAGAGCTCTGTAACATTAACCCTGACAGTCAGTAACAGTCTCTAGAGCTCTGTAACATTAACCCTGACAGTAACAGTCTCTGGAGCTCTGTAACATTAACCCTGACAGTAACAGTCTCTGGAGCTCTGTAACATTAACCCTGACAGTAACAGTCTCTAGAGCTCTGTAACATTAACCCTGACAGTAACAGTCTCTAGAGCTCTGTAACATTAACCCTGACAGTAGAAAAACTTTCTAGGGAGTTTTTCCTAGGGAGTTTTTCCTAGCCACCGTGCTTCTTTCACATGCTTTGCTTGCTGTTTGGGGTTTTAGGCTGGGTTTCTGTACAGCACTTTGAGAATATCAGCTGATGTACGAAGGGCTATATAAAAATAAATTTGATTTGATTTGACAGTAACAGTCTCTAGAGCTCTGTAACATTAACCCTGACAGTAACAGTCTGTATCTTTACCTCTTTATCACTGACAGTAGTTTTTAGTTAGTAGTCAGTTACAACAGTTAGGGCTGGTTTCCCAGACACAGATGAAGCCTGATCCACGACTTAAAAGCTTTCTGAATGGAGACTAACTGATACCTGTCGATCAATACCCTGACTGATATGTTATTATGTAACAGATACCTGTCGATCAATACCCTGACTAATATGTTATTATGTAACAGATACCTGTCGATCAATACCCTGACTGATATATTAGATCAATACACTGACTGTAAATCACTCTGGATTAGAGTGTAATACGGGAAACCAGTCCCTCAGCCTCTCTACCTCTGTAACACCAATATTATACTACTACTACTATATAGTCTGTAATATTGGAAACCAGTCCCTCAGCCTCTCTACCTCTGTAACACCAATATTATACTACTACTACTATATAGTCTGTAACACGGGAAACCAGTCCCTCAGCCTCTCTACCTCTGTAACACCAATATTATACTACTACTACTATATAGTCTGTAATACGGGAAACCAGTCCCTCAGCCTCTCTACCTCTGTAACACCAATATTATACTACTACTACTACTATATAGTCTGTAATACGGGAAACCAGTCCCTCAGCCTCTCTACCTCTGTAACACCAATATTATACTACTACTACTATATAGTCTGTAATACGGGAAACCAGTCCCTCAGCCTCTCTACCTCTGTAACACCAATATTATACTACTACTACTACTATATAGTCTGTAATACGGGAAACCAGTCCCTCAGCCTCTCTACCTCTGTAACACCAATATTATACTACTACTACTATATAGTCTGTAATACGAGAAACCAGTCCCTCAGCCTCTCTACCTCTGTAACACCAATATT
>NW_025548733.1:382500-394605 GCF_905237065.1 Salmo salar
CATAGTGGTTAGTTACATATAGTATTATATACATATAGTATTATATACCTATAGAATTATATACATATAGTATTATATACCTATAGAACTATATACATATAGTATTATATACCTATAGTATTATATACCTATAGTATTAGATACCTATAGTATTATATACATATAGTATTATATACCTATAGAATTATATACCTATAGAATTATATACATATAGTATTATATACCTATAGTATTATATACCTATAGTATTATATACCTTAACTCAGTGACACACTGAAGCCTCTCACAGCAGTTTGTACTTAGTGGTTAGTTACATATAGTAGTATTATATATTATACAATATTATTTAGCTTAATAGTATTATATAGTATTTATTTAGTATTATATACAGGGGTGGAAAAAGTACTAAAATTAGTAAAAGTAAAGATACTTTAATAGAAAATGACTCCAGTAAAAGTGAAAGTCACCCGGTAAAATACTACTTGAGTTAAAGTCTAAAAAATATTGTAATGGCTGTTGTCGTAATGAGACCAAGGTGGCCTAACCAAAATAGATAACAAAAAAAAAACCCTCTCTATGGCCAGGGCGTTACAGTACCCCCCCCCCCAAAGGTGCGGACTCCGGCCGCAAAACCTGACTCTGAAGGGGAGGGTCTGGGTGGGCCCTCCTACGGCGGCGGCTCAGGTGCGGGACGTGGACCCCGCTCCACCCTTGGCTTAGCCCACTAAGGTGGCCCCCCTAGCTGTGCCGGAGGACTGGCGGGCAACCCTGGCTGCGCCCGGCTGGCGGGCGACCCTGGCTGCGCCCGGCTGGCGGGCAGCTCTGGCGGCTCCGGACTGGCGGGCGGCTCTGGCGGCTCTGGACTGGCGGGCGGCTCTGGGCGCAGGCACAGGACTTACCAGGCTGGAGAGACCCACTGGAGGCATGATCCTGGGAGGAGGCACAGGATAAACCGGGCTGTGGGGGAGCACTGGAGTTCTGGTGCGTAGGCTTGCCACCCAAACTCCAGGCTGAATGCCCACTTTTGCCCGGCACGGGCGGAGCGCAGGCATAGGCCGAACTGGGCCCTCCCAGCACCCCGGAGACACAGTGCGCAGCGCCGGTGCAGGATAGCCTGGACCGAGACAGCGCACCGGAGACCAGATGCGCTGAGCTGGAACACTCCGACCTGGCTCGATGCCCACTCTCACATGGCACTTGCGGGGGGCTGGCATGTAGCGCTCCGGGCTATCAACGCGTAGTGGGGACACCGTGCGCTTTACCGCATAACACGGTGCCTGACCAGTACTGCGCTGCCTCCTGTAAGCACGGGGAGTTGTCTCAGGTCTCCAACCTGACTCCGCCACACTCCCCGTGTGCCCCCCCCCCTTGCCTCATACCAGCGCCTCTCAGCTATCGCCGCCTCGATCTCCCACTGCGGGCGGCGATACTCCCCAGCTTGAGCCCATGGTCCTTTACCGTCCAGTAATTCCTCCCATGTCCACGACTCCCGATAGCTCCTCTCCTGGTGCTTCTCCATCCTCCGCTGCTTGGTCCGTTTCTTGGTGGTTGATTCTGTAACGGCCGTCGTCGTAATGAGACCAAGGTGCAGCGGAGGATGTGCGTTCATCTTTGAAATATTTAATTGGAAAAGAGAACACTTTACAAAAAGAAACCAAAGACGACAGCAAAACAGTCCTGTCAGGAAAAAAACTCTCAACAGAAAACAACCACCCACAAAACCCCAAAGTAAAAACACAGGCTGCCTGTGTATGACTCCCAATCAGCAACAACGAACTACAGCTGTTCCTGATTGGGAGCCACACACGGCCGAAACCAAAGAAACAAACCAACATAGAAAAATAAACATAGAACGCCCACCCATGTAACACCCTGGCCTAACCAAAATAGATTAACAAAAAAAAAAAACCCCTCTCTATGGCCAGGGCGTTACAAGTATTTGGTTTTAAATATACTGAAGTACCAAAAGTAAAGGGAATTGTCACAATCGTCGTAGTGAGTGGACCAAAACGCAGCGGGTATATACGTACGCTCATCTTCTTTTATTGAAGAAAACAAAAAACAAATAACACTTATACAACAAACAAACAAACAAACGATGAAAAAACAGTCCTGTAAGGTTCACTGACAACACACGGAGACAACTACCCACCAAAAACCCCATGGGGAAAAAACACCCCTACTAAATAGGACCTTCAATTAGAGGCAACGAGGAACAGCTGCCTCCAATTGAAGGTCAACCCAAGAAAACTTAAACATAGAAATAGACACACTAGAATAAACATAGAAATATACTAACATAGAACATAAACCAAAAAACCCCGAACCACATAAAACAAACACCCCCCCTGCCACGCCCTGACCAAACTACAATAACAAATAACCCCCTTTACTGGTCAGGACGTGACAAGAATTGCTAAAATATATTTAAGTACTAAAAGTAAAAGTATGAATAATTTCAAATTCCTTATAGGAAGCAAACCAGATGGCACAATCTTTTTGTTTTTTAAATTTACGGATAGCCAGGGGCACACTCCAACACTCAGACATTATTTACAAAGGAAGCATTTGAGTTTAGTGAGTCCTCCAGATCAGAGGCAGTAGGGATGACCAGGGATGTTCTCTGTTTAGTGAGTCCTCCAGATCAGAGGCAGTAGAGATGACCAGGGATGTTCTCTGTTTAGTGAGTCCTCCAGATCAGAGGCAGTAGGGATGACCAGGGATGTTCTCTGTTTAGTGAGTCCTCCAGATCAGAGGCAGTAGGGACGACCAGGGATGTTCTCTGTTTAGTGAGTCCTCCAGATCAGAGGCAGTAGGGATGACCAGGGATGTTCTCTGTTTAGTGAGTCCTCCAGATCAGAGGCAGTAGGGATGACCAGGGATGTTCTCTGTTTAGTGAGTCCTCCAGATCAGAGGCAGTAGGGATGACCAGGGATGTTCTCTGTTTAGTGAGTCCTCCAGATCAGAGGCAGTAGGGATGACCAGGGATGTTCTCTGTTTAGTGAGTCCTCCAGATCAGAGGCAGTAGGGATGACCAGGGATGTTCTCTGTTTAGTGAGTCCTCCAGATCAGAGGCAGTAGGGACGACCAGGGATGTTCTCTGTTTAGTGAGTCCTCCAGATCAGAGGCAGTAGGGATGACCAGGGATGTTCTCTGTTTAGTGAGTCCTCCAGATCAGAGGCAGTAGGGATGACCAGGGATGTTCTCTGTTTAGTGAGTCCTCCAGATCAGAGGCAGTACGGGATGACCAGGGATGTTCTCTGTTTAGTGAGTCCTTCAGATCAGAGGCAGTAGGGATGACCAGGGATATTCTCTGTTTAGTGAGTCCACCAGATCAGAGGCAGTAGAGATGACCAGGGATGTTCTCTGTTTAGTGAGTCCTCCAGATCAGAGGCAGTAGGGATGACCAGGGATGTTCTCTGTTTAGTGAGTCCTCCAGATCAGAGGCAGTAGGGATGACCAGGGATGTTCTCTGTTTAGTGAGTCCTCCAGATCAGAGGCAGTAGGGATGACCAGGGATGTTCTCTGTTTAGTGAGTCCTCCAGATCAGAGGCAGTAGGGATGACCAGGGATGTTCTCTGTTTAGTGAGTCCTCCAGATCAGAGGCAGTAGGGATGACCAGGGATGTTCTCTGTTTAGTGAGTCCACCAGATCAGAGGCAGTAGGGATGACCAGGGATTTTCTCTTGATAAGTGCGTGAATTGGACCATTTTCCTGTCCTGCTAAGCATTCAAAATATAACGAGCACTTTTGGTTGTCAGGGAACATTTATGGAGTAAAAAGTACAATATTTTCTTTAGGAATGTAGTGAAGTAAAAGTTGTCAAAAATATGAATAGTTAAGTAATGTACAGATACACCCAAAAAACGACTTAAGTAAAAAATACTTTAAAGTACTACTTAAGTACTTTACAACACTGATTATATACCTTACCAAAAGTATTATATAGTATTATAAACTTTACCAACAGTATTATATATTATATTGTATTATAAACCTTACCAACAGTATTATATATTACACAGTATTATATATTATATAGTATTATATATACCTTACGAACAGTATTATATATTACACAGTATTATATAGTATTATAAACCTTACCAACAGTATTATATGGTATTATAAACCTTACCAACAGTATTATATATTATATTGTATTATAAACCTTACCAACAGTATTATATATTATATTGTATTATAAACCTTACCAACAGTATTATATATTACACAGTATTATATATTATATAGTATTATATATACCTTACCAACAGTATTCTATATTATATTCCTTACATACAGTATTATATATTATACAGTATTATATATTATATAGTATTATATATACCTTACCAACAGTATTCTATATTGTACAGTATTATATATTATATAGTATTATATATATATACCTTACCAACAGTATTCTATACTATATTCCTTACATACAGTATTATATATTGTACAGTATTATATATTATATAGTATTATATATACCTTACCAACAGTATTCTATACTATATTCCTTACATACAGTATTATATATTGTACAGTATTATATATTATATAGTATTATATATATATACCTTACCAACAGTATTCTATACTATATTCCTTACATACAGTATTATATATTGTACAGTATTATATATTATATAGTATTATATATACCTTACCAACAGTATTCTATACTATATTCCTTACATACAGTATTATATATTGTACAGTATTATATCTTATATAGTATTATATATACCTTACCAACAGTATTCTATACTATATTCCTTACATACAGTATTATATATTGTACAGTATTATATCTTATATAGTATTATATATACCTTACCAACAGTATTCTATACTATAATCCTTACATACAGTATTATATATTGTACAGTATTATATCTTATATAGTATTATATATACCTTACCAACAGTATTCTATACTATATTCCTTACATACAGTATTATATATTGTACAGTATTATATATTATATAGTATTATATATATATACCTTACCAACAGTATTCTATACTATATTCCTTACATACAGTATTATATATTGTACAGTATTATATATTATATAGTATTATATATACCTTACCAACAGTATTCTATACTATATTCCTTACATACAGTATTATATATTGTACAGTATTATATATTATATAGTATTATATATACCTTACCAACAGTATTCTATGCTATATTCCTTACATACAGTATTATATATTGTACAGTATTATATATTATATAGTATTATATATACCTTACCAACAGTATTCTATACTATATTCCTTACATACAGTATTATATATTGTACAGTATTATATATTATATAGTATTATATATACCTTACCAACAGTATTCTATACTATATTCCTTACATACAGTATTATATATTGTACAGTATTATATCTTATATAGTATTATATATACCTTACCAACAGTATTCTATACTATATTCCTTACATACAGTATTATATATTGTACAGTATTATATCTTATATAGTATTATATATACCTTACCAACAGTATTCTATACTATATTCCTTACATACAGTATTATATATTGTACAGTATTATATATTATATAGTATTATATATACCTTACCAACAGTATTCTATACTATATTCCTTACATACAGTATTATATATTGTACAGTATTATATCTTATATAGTATTATATATACCTTACCAACAGTATTCTATACTATATTCCTTACATACAGTATTATATATTGTACAGTATTATATATTATATAGTATTATATATACCTTACCAACAGTATTATATACTATATTCCTTACATACAGTATTATATATTGTACAGTATTATATATTATATAGTATTATATATACCTTACCAACAGTATTGTATATTATATTCCTTACATACAGTATTATATATTGTACAGTATTATATATTATATAGTATTATATATACCTTACCAACAGTATTATATACTATATTCCTTACATACAGTATTATATATTGTACAGTATTATATATTATATAGTATTATATATACCTTACCAACAGTATTGTATATTATATTCCTTACATACAGTATTATATATTGCACAGTATTATATATTATATAGTATTATATATACCTTACCAACAGTATTCTATACTATATTCCTTACATACAGTATTATATATTGTACAGTATTATATATTATATAGTATTATATATACCTTACCAACAGTATTCTATACTATATTCCTTACATACAGTATTATATATTGTACAGTATTATATCTTATATAGTATTATATATACCTTACCAACAGTATTCTATACTATATTCCTTACATACAGTATTATATATTGTACAGTATTATATCTTATATAGTATTATATATACCTTACCAACAGTATTCTATACTATATTCCTTACATACAGTATTATATATTGTACAGTATTATATCTTATATAGTATTATATATACCTTACCAACAGTATTCTATACTATATTCCTTACATACAGTATTATATATTGTACAGTATTATATCTTATATAGTATTATATATACCTTACCAACAGTATTCTATACTATATTCCTTACATACAGTATTATATATTGTACAGTATTATATCTTATATAGTATTATATATACCTTACCAACAGTATTCTATACTATATTCCTTACATACAGTATTATATATTGTACAGTATTATATATTATATAGTATTATATATACCTTACCAACAGTATTCTATACTATATTCCTTACATACAGTATTATATATTGTACAGTATTATATATTATATAGTATTATATATACCTTACCAACAGTATTCTATACTATATTCCTTACATACAGTATTATATATTGTACAGTATTATATATTATATAGTATTATATATACCTTACCAACAGTATTCTATACTATATTCCTTACATACAGTATTATATATTGTACAGTATTATATCTTATATAGTATTATATATACCTTACCAACAGTATTCTATACTATATTCCTTACATACAGTATTATATATTGTACAGTATTATATCTTATATAGTATTATATATACCTTACCAACAGTATTCTATACTATATTCCTTACATACAGTATTATATATTGTACAGTATTATATCTTATATAGTATTATATATACCTTACCAACAGTATTCTATACTATATTCCTTACATACAGTATTATATATTGTACAGTATTATATCTTATATAGTATTATATATACCTTACCAACAGTATTCTATACTATATTCCTTACATACAGTATTATATATTGTACAGTATTATATCTTATATAGTATTATATATACCTTACCAACAGTATTCTATACTATATTCCTTACATACAGTATTATATATTGTACAGTATTATATATTATATAGTATTATATATACCTTACCAACAGTATTCTATACTATATTCCTTACATACAGTATTATATATTGTACAGTATTATATCTTATATAGTATTATATATACCTTACCAACACTATTCTATACTATATTCCTTACATACAGTATTATATATTGTACAGTATTATATCTTATATAGTATTATATATACCTTACCAACAGTATTCTATACTATATTCCTTACATACAGTATTATATATTGTACAGTATTATATCTTATATAGTATTATATATACCTTACCAACAGTATTCTATACTATATTCCTTACATACAGTATTATATATTGTACAGTATTATATATTATATAGTATTATATATACCTTACCAACAGTATTCTATACTATATTCCTTACATACAGTATTATATATTGTACAGTATTATATCTTATATAGTATTATATATACCTTACCAACAGTATTCTATACTATATTCCTTACATACAGTATTATATATTGTACAGTATTATATCTTATATAGTATTATATATACCTTACCAACAGTATTCTATACTATATTCCTTACATACAGTATTATATATTGTACAGTATTATATCTTATATACTATTATATATACCTTACCAACAGTATTCTATACTATAATCCTTACATACAGTATTATATATTGTACAGTATTATATCTTATATACTATTATATATACCTTACCAACAGTATTCTATACTATATTCCTTACATACAGTATTATATATTGTACAGTATTATATATTATATAGTATTATATATACCTTACCAACAGTATTCTATACTATATTCCTTACATACAGTATTATATATTGTACAGTATTATATCTTATATACTATTATATATACCTTACCAACAGTATTCTATACTATAATCCTTACATACAGTATTATATATTGTACAGTATTATATCTTATATAGTATTATATATACCTTACCAACAGTATTCTATACTATATTCCTTACATACAGTATTATATATTGTACAGTATTATATATTATATAGTATTATATATACCTTACCAACAGTATTCTATACTATATTCCTTACATACAGTATTATATATTGTACAGTATTATATATTATATAGTATTATATATACCTTACCAACAGTATTCTATACTATATTCCTTACATACAGTATTATATATTGTACAGTATTATATAGGTGCAGTTGATTCAGCAGCCCCGAGAAGGCGAAGTGTTCCCACGTTGAACCATTTCATCTGCCTGAAGCTAGAACTCCGCCAACCCGGCATGGCCCAGAGAGCAAATCAAATGCACCTACAGGTCTACACCTGCCTAATCAGAGAGCTCAGATCCACCGCGTCTGCACAGTTTCCTCCAGCTGTAATAAAATAAAATAAAATAAATAAAAAAAATCCTCAAAGGTTGTGATACTGTGAGATTTTCAAAAAAACGTTTAAAAACCGTAACTAGAGAGAGACTCGGCGAACACAGCAAAGAGAGCTGCTGTTTTTATGACTAACTTCATGTTTAAGTTGTTATTCAACACTTTCAACACTTTTATATAAGTGTTAGGGTTGAAACTGGCTATTTGAATATATAACCTTTATAATATACTGGGGAAGCTGTGCTACAATATTAAGTATATGAACTGCGAGTAAATCAACTGAAGACAAGAAGAACTACAACCGGCAACAGGAAGTGCGTCACGACGCTGGTTATCAGCCTGGACGCCGACGACAGGACGAGCAAGTTTAAACCACGCTCCTCGTCCCTCGGACAGGCCCGGCATTGAGCGGGAACTATCTCTGTCAGAGTATATAAGAGAGAACAATAGGATGTGTCGTTCTCTTCTCTGTTTTGCCCTGCGAGGTAAAACAGCGAGACCGTGTATATATACGAACAACCCATTTACCACACACGTGTTTGCATTAATTAAAGTACAGCGAAATCAGAAGTTACTATGTGCTGACTATTTTGTTCTGATACCAGAAACGAACTGTTGCAACACTTTTATATAAGCCATAAAAATGCGCGTTTCTCCCTACTCCGCTACAAACAGCATCGTTGAGTTTAGTAAAAGTGTTTCCGATAAGGTTGCGTTGTTATTATTAGCGGTCTTGTCTTTAATAGCGAGGAATATTTCACTTTCTCTGGTCATTGAAGTAACGACATGAATTTGGTGCATGAGGCTGAAGGAATGCAGTGCTACTTGAGTTTCACCATCAACTGTCCTCCCTTTTCTCAGCTGAGAGGGGGAGGGGAGAGAGAGGAGAGGGAGGGAGGGGGAGGGAGGGGAGAGGGAGGGAGAGGGACGGTGAGTCAGATGTGAGGGAGATAGGGGAGAGAGAGGGCGGGAGGGAGGGAGGGGAGAGGGAGAGAGAGAGAGGGAGGGGAGAGGAGAGGGACAGTGAGTCAGGTGTGAGGGAGATAGGGGAGAGAGAGAGAGAGAGAGAGGGAGGGAGAGAGGGAGGGAGGGAGGGAGAGGGGAGGGGAGGGGAGGGAGGGAGGGAGGGAGGGGAGAGTGACGGTGAGTCAGGTGTGAGGGAGATAGGGGAGAGAGAGAGAGAGAGGGAGGGAGGGAGGGAGAGGGAGGGAGGGGGTCAGGTGTGAGGGAGATAGGGAGAGAGAGAGAGGGAGGGAGGGGAGAGGGAGGAGAGGAGAGGGACAGTGGAGTCAGGTGTGAGGCAGCCTCTCCACTGCTCCCTCCTTCCCCTCAGACTGACCATCAGCTGGAAGACGGGAGGGAGGGGAGAGAGGGATGGAGGGTAGAGATTGAGGGAGGGAGGGAGATAGGGGAGGGGAGGGAGAGCGAGGGAGGGAGGGAGGGAGGGAGAGGGACAGTGAGTCAGGTGTGAGGGAGATGAGGGAGGGGGGGAGGGAGAGGGGGAGGGAGGGAGGGAGGGGAGAGGGAGGGAGAGTGAGGGAGGGAGAGGGGGAGGGAGGGTAGAGAGAGAGAGAGAGGGAGATAGGGGAGGGAGGGAGAGGGAGGGAGGGAGGGAGGGAGGGGAGAGGGACAGTGAGTCAGGTGTGAGGGAGATGAGGGAGAGAGAGAGGGAGAGGGGGGGGAGGGAGGGAGAGGGAGAGGAGAGGGAGGGAGAGGGGAGGGAGGGAGGTAGAGTGAGGGAGGGAGAGGGGGGGAGGGAGGGTAGAGAGAGAGGGAGGGGAGAGGGAGATAGGGGAGGGAGGGGAGGGAGAGCGAGGGAGGGAGGGAGAGGGACAGTGAGTCAGGTGTGAGGGAGATGAGGGAGAGGGGGGGAGGGAGGGAGAGGGGAGAGGAGAGGGGGGGAGGGAGGGAGAGGGGAGAGGGAGGAGAGGAGAGGGACAGTGAGTCAGGTGTGAGGCAGCCTCTCCACTGCTCCCTCCTTCCCCTCAGACTGACCATCAGCTGCAGACCATCAGTCCAGTAAAAAACGACTAAGCTAATTATTATGCTCCCTCTCACAGTTAATACAAGACATGATCAGTAACCAGTGGCATCACACACCTACAGTACCAGTCTAAAGTTTGGACACACCTACAGTACCAGTCTAAAGTTTGGACACACCTACTCATACAATGGTTTTTCTTTATTATGACAAAACTATGAAATAACACATATGGAATCATGTAGTAACCAAAAAAACGGTTAAACGAATCAAAATATATTTTTTATATTTGAGATACTTCATAGTAGCCACCCTTTGCCTTGATGACAGCGTTGCACACTCTTGGCATTCTCTCAACCAGCTTCATGAGGTAGTCACCTGGAATGCATTTCAATTAACAGGTGTGCCTTGTTAAAAGTTAATTTGTGGAATTTCTTTCCTTCTTAATGCGTTTGAGCCAATCAGTTGTGACAAGGTAGGGGTGGTATACAGAAGATAGCCCTATTTGGTAAAAGACCAAGTCCATATTATGGCAAGAACAGCTGAAATAAGCAAAGAGAAATGACAGTCCATCATTACTTTAAGACATGAAGGTCAGTCAATCCGGAAAATGTCAAGAACTTTGAAAGTTTCTTCAAGTGCAGTTGCAAAAACCATCAAGCGCTATGATGAAACTGGCTCTCATGAGGACCGCCACAGGAAAGGAAGACCCAGAGTTACCTCTGCTGCAGAGTATAAGTTCATTAGAGTTACCAGCCTCAGAAATTGCAGCCCAGATAAATGTTTCACAAAGTTCAAGTAACAGACACATCTCAACATCAACTGTTCAGAGGAGACTGTATGAATCAGGCCTTCATGGTTGAATTGCTGCAAAGAAACCACTACTAAAGGACACCAATAAAAAGAGACTTGCTTGGGCCAAGAAACACGAGCAATGGACATTAGACCGGTGGAAATCTGTCCTTTAGTCTGATGAGTCCAAATTTGAGATTTTTGGTTCCAACCGCCGTGTCTGTGAGACACAGAGTAGGTGAACGGATGATCTCTGCATGTGTATTTCCCAACATGAAGCATGGAGGAGGAGGTGTGATGGTGTGGAGGTGCTTTGCTGGTGACACTATCTGTGATTTATTTAGAATTCAAGGCACACTTAACCAGCATGGCTACCACAGCATTCTGCAGCGATACACCATCCCATCTGATTTGCGCTTAGTGGGACTAACATTTGTTTTTCAACAGGATAATGACCCAACACACCTCCAGGCTGTGTAAGGGCTATTTTACCAAGAAGGAGAGTGATGGAGTGCTGCATCAGATGATCTGGCCTCCACAATCACCCAACCTCAACACAATTGAGATGTTTTGGGATGAG
>NW_025548734.1:0-36120 GCF_905237065.1 Salmo salar
CGGTAGCTGCGGGTAGCTCAGTAACTTTGGGTGCCGTGGGGTCGAGTGTGCGGAGATTACCATGGAGGAGCTGGTGGCTCAGTTCATCCTCAGCCAGCAGAAGCAACAGGCTCTCCAGGAGCAAGCACTGGAGGAGCAGCACCAACAAAACCGCAGACTGGTAGCGGAGGTAGCCCAGTTGAAGGTTGGGTGGGCTCAGGAGTCTGGCCCAAATCAATTCCTGGTTCAGTTAAGGGAGGAAGATGATGTGGAGTCATATCTGTGCACCTTCGAGAGGACGGCACAGCGGGAAGGATGGCCCAAGCTCAAGTGGGCCAGCCTGTTGGCACCCTACCTCTCCGGGAAAGCCCAGAAGGCCTACTTTGACTTGAACACTGACCAGCTGCCACCTCACTTGATGTTTTCAGTGCGCGAGGTACCCCAAGCATCCACGGAGTTCTCCCCCTTTGAGCTCCTGTATGGCCGTCGTCCCCGCGGGCTGCTGGACCTAGCCAAGGAGATCTGGGAAGAACAGCCGACCCTCCTTTGCAGCGTAGTAGAACATGTGGAGGAGATGAGGGAGAGGATGACGGTGATTTGGCCAGTGGTGAGAGAGCACATGGCCCAGGTGCAACATGCCCAGGAGCGTGTCTACAACTGGGGGGGGGGCCCAACCACGAGAGTTCCAACCCGGTGAGAAGGTCTTGGTGCTGATCCCTACCACGGAGAGTAAATTCCTGGCTACGTGGCAATGGCCCTACGACATCGTTGGTCCGCCAACCGGGGCGGAGAAAATCCCTCCAGCTTTACCATGTGAATTTACTGAAGAAATGGCACACACGTGAGGCGCTGTGCGCAACGTGGACCCGGCCACAGGCAGGGCCCGCCCTCGGTCGAAGTGGCAATGGGGGAAGATCTCAGCCCGATCCAACGTCAAGAGCTCAGAGAGTTGGTCCAGCGGAATACAGCCGTGTTCTCCGAGGTGCCGGGGCGCACGGACCTCGTGGAACATCGGATCCACACCCTTCCGGGAGAAAAAGTGCGTGAACGGCCATACCGGATACCAGAAGCCCGGAGGGTGGCGGTCCAGCGGGAAGTGATGACAATGTTAGAAATGGGGGTACTGGAGGAGTCACACAGTGAGTGGTCTAGCCCCATAGTACTGATTCCGAAACCGGACTGAACCGTCCGCTTCTGCAATGACTTCCGGGGCCTGAACAAGGTCAGTAAGTTTGATGCCTACCCCATGCCCCGGATGAACTGATCGACCACTTGGAGACGGCGAGATACGTCATAACCTTGGACCTGATGAAAGGGTACTGGCAGGTGCCACTGGCAGCGGCCTCCCGGGAGAAGACTGCCTTCTCCACCCCGGAGGGCTATACCACTACTGGGTTCTGCCTTCTCCACACTGACGGGGCTATACCACTACCGGGTTCTGCCTTCTCCACCCCGGAGGCCTATACCACTACCGGGTTCTGTCTTCTCCACCCCAGGGGGCTATACCACTACCGGGTTCTGCCTTCTCCACCCTGAGGGGGCTATACCACTTCCGGGTTCTGCCTTCTCCAACCCAGAGGCCTATACCACTACCGGGTTCTGCCTTCTCCCCCCCGGGGGGCTATACCACTACCGGATTATTCTGCCTTCTCCCCCCCGGGGGGCTATACCACTACCGGGTTCTGCCTTCTCCACTCCGGGGGGGCTATACCACTACTGGGTTCTGCCTTCTCCACCCCGGGGGGGCTATACCACTACCGGGTTCTGCCTTCTCCACCCCAGGGGGGCTATACCACTACCGGGTTCTGTCTTCTCCACCCTGAGGGGGCTATACCACTACCGGGTTCTGCCTTCTCCACACTGACGGGGCTATACCACTACCGGGTTCTGCCTTCTCCACACTGACGGGGCTATACCACTACCGGGTTCTGCCTTCTCCACCCAGAGGGGGCTATACCACTACCGGGTTCTGTCTTCTCCACCCCAGGGGGCTATACCACTACCGGGTTCTGTCTTCTCCACCCCAGGGGGCTATACCACTACCGGGTTCTGCCTTCTCCACCCTGAGGGGGCTATACCACTTCCGGGTTCTGCCTTCTCCAACCCAGAGGCCTATACCACTACCGGGTTCTGCCTTCTCCCCCCCGGGGGGCTATACCACTACCGGATTATTCTGCCTTCTCCCCGGGGCATATACCACTACCGGGTTCTGCCTTCTCCACTCCGGGGGGGCTATACCACTACTGGGTTCTGCCTTCTCCACCCCGGGGGCTATACCACTACCGGGTTCTGCCTTCTCCACCCCAGGGGGCTATACCACTACCGGGTTCTGCCTTCTCCCCCCCGGGGGGCTATACCACTACCGGATTCTGCCTTCTCCCCCCCGGGGGGGTATACCACTACCGGGTTCTGTCTTCTCCACCCCAGGGGGCTATACCACTACCGGGTTCTGCCTTCTCCACACTGACGGGGCTATACCACTACCGGGTTCTGCCTTCTCCACCCTGAGGGGGCTATACCACTTCCGGGTTCTGCCTTCTCCAACCCAGAGGCCTATACCACTACCGGGTTCTGCCTTCTCCACCCCAGGGGGCTATACCACTACCGGATTATTCTGCCTTCTCCCCCCCCGGGGGGCTATACCACTACCGGGTTCTGCCTTCTCCACTCCCGGGGGCTATACCACTACCGGGTTCTGCCTTCTCCACCCCGGGGGGGCTATACCACTACCGGGTTCTGCCTTCTCCACCCCAGGGGGGCTATACTACTACCGGGTTCTGCCTTCTCCCCCCCGGGGGGCTATACCACTACCGGATTCTGCCTTCTCTCCCGGGGCTATACCACTACCGGGTTCTGCCTTCTCCACCCCGGGGGCTATACCACTACCGGGTTCTGCCTTCTCCACCCCGGGGGCTATACCACTACCGGGTTCTGCCTTCTCCACCCCGGGGGCTATACCACTACCGGAATCTGCCTTCTCCACCCCGGGGGCTTTTACCACTACCGGGTTCTGCCTTCTCAACCCGGGGGCCTATACCACTACCGGGTTCAACCTTCTCCACCCTGGGGGGCTATACCACTACCGGGTTCTCCCTTCTCCACCCCGGGGGGGCTATACCTCTACCGGGTTCTCCACCCTGAGGGGGCTATACCACTACCGGGTTCTGCCTTCTCCACACTGACGGGGCTATACCACTACCGGGTTCTGCCTTCTCCACCCTGAGGGGCTATACCACTACCGGGTTCTGCCTTCTCCCCCCCGGGGGGGCTGTACCACTACCGGGTTCTGCCTTCTCCACCCCGGGGGGGCTATACCACTACCGGGTTCTGCCTTCTCCACCCCGAGGGAGCTATACCACTACCGGGTTCTGCCTTCTCCACACTGACGGGGCTATACCACTACCGGGTTCTGCCTTCTCCACCCCGGGGGCTATACCACTACCGTGTTCTGCCTTCTCCCCCCCGAGGGGCTATACCACTACCGGGTTCTGCCTTCTCCCCCCCGGGGGGCTATACCACTACCGGGTTCTGCCTTTCAGGCTCCACGAGGCGCCAGCGACCTTTCAGCGACTCATGGACCGAGTCCTTCCGGCCACACAGTGAGAACGCAGCGGCGTATCTGGACGACATAATTGTGCACAGTGACAATTGGGAGTCACATCTGCGTAAGTTACAGGCCGTTGATGATGCGCTAAGGGAGGCAGGTCTGACTGCGAAACCCCCACAAGTGCAAGCTGGGCTACGCCGAGGTGGAGTACCTGGGCTATCAGATCGGGAGGGGAAATGTGAAGCCCTGAGAAAAAAAATCGCTGCCATTAGGAGATGGCCGGTCCCCCGAACCAAGAGGCAGGTGAAGTAATTCCTGGGGTTAGCAGGATACTACAGTCGATTTGTACCTAACTTTGCCGCAATAGCTTCTCCCCTCACAGACTTAACGAAGGCACGACTACCCCAGATGGTGCGATGGACGGAGGATACAGAGGCGGCGTTCCAGGCCCTGAAGGATGCGCTATGTTCACACCCGGTACTCGTCACCCCGGACTTCTCAAAGAACCTCCTCGTCCAGACAGACGAAGAGCAGGAAGGCGAGGAGCACCCCATCATGTATGTCAGCAGGAAGCTCCTCCCGAGGGAGAAGAAACACTCCATTGTCGAGAAGGAGTGCCTCGCCGTGAAGTGGGCACTGGATACCCTCAAGTATTACATCCTCGGGAGGAAGTTCACCCTGATCCCTGACCATGCCCCCCTTGTGTGGATGGCGCGAGGTAAGGACACGAATGATCGTGTCACCCGCTGGTTTCTGTCCTTACAGCGATTCTCTTTCTCTGTCATCCACAGGTCGGGGGCCCAGCACGGCAATGCGGACACCCTATCCAGGAGGGATGCGAACCTAGCCCTGAGCATGCCTCCCTCCCAATCAGGGCTAAGGGGCGGGGGCAGTGGTATCCCGGGAGGTCTACCCCGGGGTATGGTTATAGAGGGGAGGTACGTGAGGCGACGTTGGCTCCCTCTGCTGGGAGTACAGGAGCTGGGCACCCCGACACAGACAGCTCTAAGTGGAGGTAATTAGAGGAAAGTGGCAACCAGCCGTGGAGGCTAAATAAAAGGAGCACGATGGCACACCGCGGGAGAGAAGGGAGACCGAGCAAAACCGAAGTGATTTCTTTGATATATTTATTTTCCGTCTTAAGTAAAGTTGTTTTGTGGACTAAAGCCTCCCTGTCAATCTCTGCTCAACCCAACAACCCACGGTTCACCACATTATGTTTAGATATTTACAGCAGGGCCTTTTCCCCCTGTTGCCATTCCTTTTCTACTCTGTAGAAACACTATTGAACTCTGATAGAAAATACTAATCTTTTGTATTTTTAAAAACTAATACTAATCTATCTTTTGTGGTTCATATTTAAGCTACAGTACATGTTTGGAAGGTCATTTTTCTTTGGCTAGATGGCTCGCGAATTAATGCATGGCTACAATTCCAGGCTTTTGTCGAGCTTTCCTGTTTTCATTTTTTTTGGGGCTAGATACTTACTGAAGGACTTTTCACCACTTTATTACACCCTATTTGTATTTATTATGGATCCCCATTAGCTGATGTCAAAGCAGCTGCTACCCTTCCTGGGGTCCAGCAAAATGAAGTCAGTTTATAGAATTTTTAAAACATTACAATACATTCCCAGATTTCACAACACACTGTGTTCCCTCAGGCCCCTACTCCACCACTACCACATATCTACAGTACTAAATCCATGTGTGTGTATAGTGCGTATGTTATCGTGTGTGTGTGTATTCATGTGTCTGTGCCAATGTTTGTGTCTCTTCACAGTCTCCGCTGTTCCATAAGGTGTTTTTTTATCTGTTTCTTAAATCTAACTTTACTGCTGCGTCAGTTACTTGATGTGGAATAGAGTTCCATGTAGTCATGGCTCTATGTAGTACTGTGCTCCTCCCATAGTCTGTTCTGGACTTGGGGACTGTGAAGAGACCTCTGGTGGCATGTTTTGTGGGGTATGCATGGGTGTCTGAGCTGTGTGCCAGTCAGTTTAAACAGACCTCTGGTGGCATGTCTTGTGGGGTATGTATGGGTGTCTGAGCTGTGTGCCAGTAGTTTAATAAACAGACCTCTGGTGGCATGTCTTGTGGGGTATGTATGGGTGTCTGAGCTGTGTGCCAGTAGTTTAAACAGACCTCTGGTGGCATGTCTTGTGGGGTATGTATGGGTGTCTGAGCTGTGTGCCAGTAGTTTAAACAGACCTCTGGTGGCATGTCTTGTGGGGTATGTATGGGTGTCTGAGCTGTGTGCCAGTAGTTTAGACTGACAGCTCAGTGCTTTCAACATGTCAATACCTCTCATAAATAAAAGTAGTGATGAAGTCAATCTCTCCTCCACTTTCAGTCAGGAGAGATTGACATGCATATTATTAATATTAGCTCTCTGTGTACATCCAAGGGCCAGCTGTGCTGCCCTGTTCTGAGACAATTGCAATTTTCTTTTAAGTCCTTTTATGTGGCACCTGACCACATGACTGAACAGTAGTCCAGGTGAGACAAAACTAGGGCCTGTAGGACCTGCCTTGTTGATAGTGCTGTTAAGAAGGTAGAAACTAGGGCCTGTAGGACCTGCCTTGTTGACAGTGCTGTTAAGAAGGTAGAAACTAGGGCCTGTAGGACCTGCCTTGTTGACAGTGCTGTTAAGAAGGTAGAAACCAGGGCCTGTAGGACCTGCCTTGTTGATAGTGTTGTTAAGAAGGTAGAAACTAGGGCCTGTAGGACCTGCCTTGTTGATAGTGTTGTTAAGAAGGCAGAGCATCACTTTATTATAGACAGACTTCTCCCCATCTTAGCTACTACTACATCAATATGTTTTGACCATGACAGTTTACAATCCAGTGTTACTCCAAGCAGTTTAGTCACCTGAACTTGCTCATTTTCCACGTTATTCATTATGAGATGTAGTTGAGGTTTAGGGTTTAGTGAGATTGTTGTTCCAAATAGACTGCTTTTAGTTTTAGTAATATTTAGGACTAACTTATTCCTTGCCACCCACTCTGAAACTAACTGCAACTCTTTGTTGAGTGTTGCAGTCATTTCAGTCTCTGTAGTAGCTGACGTGTATAGTGTTGAGTCATCCACATACATAGACACTCTGGCTTTACTCCAAGCCAGTGGCATGTCGATAGTAAAGATTGAAAAAAGCAAGGGGCCTAAACAGCTGCCCTGGTGAATCCCTGATTCTACCAGGATTATGTTTGAGAGGCTTCCATTAAAGAACACCCTCTGTGTTCTGTTAGACAGGCAACTTTTTTCCCACATTATAGCAGGGGGTGTAAAGCCATTATAGCGGGGGGTGTAAAGCCATTATAGCAGGGGGTGTAAAGCCATTATAGCAGGGGGTGTAAGAGCAGGGTTGGGGGGGGAGGGTTTAGGGAGGGGGAGGGTTTAGGGGGAGGAGTCTTTGGGTTTGGGTGGGAGGGATCTTTTTTGGTCCTATTTGGGTTTTTTCATCAGTTTTCTCTGTTATCTTGGCAAACGCTTGGTCTGTTTTCACACCTTTTCCCTTTCAATGTTTTAGATGGCTAGCAACACTAGTAACAGTGATATGGGAATAGGTAGGCCTAATCCTATTAAGCTTTTATCTTGGGATGCACAGTGAACAAACCCGTTCTAGGGTCTTCTCCCATTTCAAAAAGCTAAAAGCAGATGTGGTATTTTTTACAAGAGACTCATTTACGCATTACAGATCACTCAAGGCTACAAAACTCCACGTTTAGTCAGGTTTTCCAAAGCCAAAGCTTTGGAAATAGAAAACCCAATTTTGGTTGCAATTTTGGTTAGTAAAATAATACATTTCTCTACGGCTAATGTTATTTCAGACGTTAATGGGACATATCTACCCACAACTGGTACCATTTGGCACACACCTGTAGTATTGGTCAATGTATATGCTCCCAATTTTAATTATGTTGAATTTGCCAATGGGTTTGCTGGGGAAAATCCCTTCTCTGAACTCCCATCTTTTGATATTTGGCAGGGATGTGAATTGTGTTTATTAGCCCGGATTCAGATCGTTTCAACCCCAGAACAATGTCTCCTTCTGCTATGTCAAAGTCCTTCTCAGATGTTATGGATGGGGTGTAATCTTTCTTTTATTTTTCTCATATCGACTATTTCTTTATTGATCATTATTGATCAAATGTCACCTCTTCTGAATATTTACCCATTGTAATTTAATTTCTGACCATGGACCTTTAAACTTCGACATCTATCAGGAGAAATTCTTACTCCTCTCTGTTGGAGATACTCTGCTCCTGTCTGACGCTGGTTTCTGTAACGATCCGCTTCTGTTCATCATTTTCTTTTTCTTCCTTCTTCAAATCAGACAAGCTCAACCTCTCATTCTCTCTTCTGGGAATCACTTAAGTCCTACTTTTAATAAAGGAGAACGTATTTCTTATTCTGCTCATTTAAACAAAACTCGGAAATCTAAACTAGAAGATCTCCAAAGCCATCGTTAACTCAGACCATCAGTGTGCCCCTGACGTCATCTCCAAAGCTAATATAAGCAACACTTATCTGAATTCAATCTCTTGTCCACTACAGATGCAGAATGGTGATCACAGGCGCAAGTCGCCTGCTCACACGCCAATTAAAACGCAGTGCTGCTACCCGTCCCCATGTTAAAGATTCCTCTAATAACCTCATTTAAGACCTTACGAGGGGGATCAATGACACCTTCAAATATTTCTATTCCTCCCTGTACACATCTGAATTTCCATCAGATACTGCCAGAAGGACCACATTTTTGGGGTGAACTGGAGACTCCCACAGTTGAGGCTGAAACTACAGATGACCTTGATTCTCCTCTCAGCCTTGAAGAAGTTATTCAGTCTATCAAGTCAATGCAGAGCAGCAAGGCTCCAGGGCCTGATGGGTTTCAACCTGACTTCTTTAAGAAATTCTATACCAAGTTAGCTATAACTAGAGATATAGAGAGATAACAGTATAACTAGGGAGGGAGAGAGATAACAGCATAACTAGAGATATAGAGAGATAACAGTATAACTAGAGATATAGAGAGATAACAGTATAACTAGGGAGGGAGAGAGATAACAGCATAACTAGAGATATAGAGAGATAACAGTATAACTAGAGATATAGAGAGATAACAGTATAACTAGGGAGGGAGAGAGATAACAGCATAACTAGAGATATAGAGAGATAACAGTATAACTAGGGAGGGAGAGAGATAACAGTCTAACTAGGGAGGGAGAGAGAGAACAGTATAACTAGAGATATAGAGAGATAACAGTCTAACTAGAGAGATATAGAGATAACAGTATAACTAGAGATATAGAGAGATAACAGTATAACTAGAGATAGAGAGATAACAGTATAACTAGAGATATACCGATAACAGTATAACTAGAGAGAGAGAGATAACAGTATAACTAGATATAGAGAGATAACAGTATAACTAGAGATATAGAGATAACAGTATAACTAGAGAGATATAGAGAGATAACAGTATAACTAGAGATATAGAAAGATAACAGTATAACTAGAGATATAGAGAGATAACAGTATAACTAGAGATATAGAGAGATAACAGTATAACTAGAGATATAGAGAAAACAGTATAACTAGAGATAGAGAGATAACAGTATAACTAGAGATATAGAGAGATAACAGTATAACTAGAGATATAGAGAGAGATAACAGTATAACTAGAGATATAGAGAGATAGAGAGATAACAGTATAACTAGAGATAGAGAGATAACAGTATAACTAGAGATATAGAGAGATAACAGTATAACTAGGGAGGGAAAGAGGTAACAGTATAACTAGAGATATAGAGAGAGAACAGTCTAACTAGAGATATAGAGAGATAACAGTCTAACTAGAGAGATATAGAGATAACAGTATAACTAGAGATATAGAGATAACAGTATAACTAGAGAGATATAGAGATAACAGTATAACTAGAGATATAGAGAGAGAACAGTCTAACTAGAGATATAGAGAGATAACAGTCTAACTAGAGAGATATAGAGATAACAGTATAACTAGAGATATAGAGATAACAGTATAACTAGAGAGATATAGAGATAACAGTATAACTAGAGATATAGAGAGAAAACAGTATAACTAGAGATATAGAGAGATAACAGTATAACTAGAGATATAGAGAGATAACAGTATAACTAGGGAGGGAGAGAGATAACAGTCTAACTAGGGAGGGAGAGAGATAACAGTATAACTAGAGAGGGAGAGAGATAACAGTATAACTAGAGATACAGAGAGAGAACAGTATAACTAGAGATATAGAGAGATAACAGTCTAACTAGAGAGATATAGAGATAACAGTATAACTAGAGATAGAGATAACAGTATAACTAGAGAGATATAGAGATAACAGTATAACTAGAGATATAGAGATAACAGTATAACTAGAGATATAGAGAGATAACAGTATAACTAGAGATATAGAGAGATAACAGTATAACTAGAGATATAGAGAGAACAGTATAACTAGAGATATAGAGATAACAGTAAAGCTAGAGATATAGAGAGAACAGTATAACTACAGATATAGAGATAACATTATAACTAGCGATATAGAGATAACAGTATAACTAGAGATATAGAGAGATAACAGTATAACTAGAGATATAGAGAGATAGAGAGATAACAGTATAACTAGAGATAGAGAGATAACAGTATAACTAGAGATATAGAGAGTTAACAGTATAACTAGAGAGGGAAAGAGGTAACAGTATAACTAGAGATATAGAGAGATAACAGTATAACTAGAGATATAGAGAGATAACAGTATAACTAGAGATATAGAGAGATAACAGTATAACTAGAGATAGAGAGAGATAACAGTATAACTAGAGATAGAGATAACAGTATAACTAGATATAGAGATAACAGTATACCTAGATATAGAGATAACAGCATAACTAGAGATAGAGAGAACAGTATAATTAGAGATATAGAGAGATAACAGCATAACTAGAGATATAGAGAGATAACAGTATAACTAGAGATATAGAGATAACAGTATAACTAGAGATATAGAGATAACAGTCTAACTAGAGATATAGAGAGATAACAGTCTAACTAGAGAGATATAGAGATAACAGTATAACTAGAGATATAGAGATAACAGTATAACTAGAGAGATATAGAGATAACAGTATAACTAGAGATATAGAGAGAGAACAGTCTAACTAGAGATATAGAGAGATAGCAGTATAACTAGAGATATAGAGATAACAGTATAACTAGAGAGATATAGAAATAACAGTATAACTAGAGAGATATAGAGATAACAGTATAACTAGAGATATAGAGAGAAAACAGTCTAACTAGAGATATAGAGAGATAACAGTATAACTAGAGATATAGAGAGATAACAGTATAACTAGGGAGGGAGAGAGATAACAGTCTAACTAGGGAGGGAGAGAGATAACAGTATAACTAGAGAGGGAGAGAGATAACAGTATAACTAGAGATACAGAGAGAGAACAGTATAACTAGAGATATAGAGAGATAACAGTCTAACTAGAGAGATATAGAGATAACAGTATAACTAGAGATAGAGATAACAGTATAACTAGAGAGATATAGAGATAACAGTATAACTAGAGATATAGAGATAACAGTATAACTAGAGATATAGAGAGAGAACAGTCTAACTAGGGAGGGAGAGAATTAACAGTCTAACTAGATATAGAGAGATAACAGTATAACTAGAGATACAGAGAGATAACAGTATAACTAGAGATATAGAGAGATAACAGTATAACTAGAGATATAGAGAGATAACAGTATAACTAGAGATATAGAGAGAACAGTATAACTAGAGATATAGAGAGATAACAGTATAACTAGAGATATAGAGAGATAACAGTATAACTAGAGATAGAGAGATAACAGTATAACAACAGATAGAGAGATAACAGTATAACTAGAGATATAGAGAGATAACAGTATAACTAGGGAGGGAAAGAGGTAACAGTATAACTACAGATATAGAGAGATAACAGTATAACTAGAGATATAGAGAGATAACAGTATAACTAGAGATATAGAGAGATAACAGCATAACAACAGATAGAGAGATAACAGTATAACTAGAGATATAGAGAGATAACAGTATAACTAGGGAGGGAAAGAGGTAACAGTATAACTACAGATATAGAGAGATAACAGTATAACTAGAGATATAGAGAGATAACAGTATAACTAGAGATATAGAGAGATAACAGTATAACTAGAGATAGAGAGAGATAACAGTATAACTAGAGATATAGAGGGAACAGTATAACTAGAGAAATAGAGATAACAGTATATCTAGGGAGGGAGAGAGATAACATTATAACTAGAGATATAGAGAGATAACAGTATAACTAGATATAGAGATAACAGTATAACTAGATATAGAGATAACAGTATACCTAGATATAGAGATAACAGTATAACTAGAGATAGAGAGAACAGTATAATTAGAGATATAGAGAGATAACAGCATAACTAGAGATATAGAGAGATAACAGTATAACTAGAGATATAGAGAGATAACAGTATAACTAGAGATATAGAGAGAACAGTATAACTAGAGATATAGAGAGATAACAGTATAACTAGAGATATAGAGAGATAACAGTATAACTAGAGATAGAGAGATAACAGTATAACTAGAGATAGAGAGATAACAGTATAACTAGAGATATAGAGAGATAACAGTATAACTAGGGAGGGAAAGAGGTAACAGTATAACTAGAGATATAGAGAGATAACAGTATAACTAGAGATATAGAGAGATAACAGTATAACTAGGGAGGGTAAGAGGTAACAGTATAACTAGAGATATAGAGAGATAACAGTATAACTAGAGATATAGAGAGATAACAGTATAACTAGAGATATAGAGAGATAACAGTATAACTAGAGATAGAGAGAGATAACAGTATAACTAGAGATAGAGATAACAGTATAACTAGATATAGAGATAACAGTATACCTAGATATAGAGATAACAGCATAACTAGAGATAGAGAGAACAGTATAATTAGAGATATAGAGAGATAACAGCATAACTAGAGATATAGAGAGATAACAGTATAACTAGAGATATAGAGATAACAGTATAACTAGAGATATAGAGATAACAGTCTAACTAGAGATATAGAGAGATAACAGTCTAACTAGAGAGATATAGAGATAACAGTATAACTAGAGATATAGAGATAACAGTATAACTAGAGAGATATAGAGATAACAGTATAACTAGAGATATAGAGAGAGAACAGTCTAACTAGAGATATAGAGAGATAGCAGTATAACTAGAGATATAGAGATAACAGTATAACTAGAGAGATATAGAGATAACAGTATAACTAGAGAGATATAGAGATAACAGTATAACTAGAGATATAGAGAGAAAACAGTCTAACTAGAGATATAGAGAGATAACAGTATAACTAGAGATATAGAGAGATAACAGTATAACTAGGGAGGGAGAGAGATAACAGTCTAACTAGGGAGGGAGAGAGATAACAGTATAACTAGAGAGGGAGAGAGATAACAGTATAACTAGAGATACAGAGAGAGAACAGTATAACTAGAGATATAGAGAGATAACAGTCTAACTAGAGAGATATAGAGATAACAGTATAACTAGAGATAGAGATAACAGTATAACTAGAGAGATATAGAGATAACAGTATAACTAGAGATATAGAGATAACAGTATAACTAGAGATATAGAGAGAGAACAGTCTAACTAGGGAGGGAGAGAATTAACAGTCTAACTAGATATAGAGAGATAACAGTATAACTAGAGATACAGAGAGATAACAGTATAACTAGAGATATAGAGAGATAACAGTATAACTAGAGATATAGAGAGATAACAGTATAACTAGAGATATAGAGAGAACAGTATAACTAGAGATATAGAGAGATAACAGTATAACTAGAGATATAGAGGGAACAGTATAACTAGAGATATAGAGATAACAGTATAACTAGGGAGGGAGAGAGATAACAGTATAACTAGATATAGAGATAACAGTATAACTAGATATAGAGATAACAGTATACCTAGATATAGAGATAACAGTATAACTAGAGATAGAGAGAACAGTATAATTAGAGATATAGAGAGATAACAGCATAACTAGAGATATAGAGAGATAACAGTATAACTAGAGATATAGAGAGATAACAGTATAACTAGAGATATAGAGAGAACAGTATAACTAGAGATATAGAGAGATAACAGTATAACTAGAGATATAGAGAGATAACAGTATAACTAGAGATAGAGAGATAACAGTATAACTAGAGATAGAGAGATAACAGTATAACTAGAGATATAGAGAGATAACAGTATAACTAGGGAGGGAAAGAGGTAACAGTATAACTAGAGATATAGAGAGATAACAGTATAACTAGAGATATAGAGAGATAACAGTATAACTAGAGATAGAGAGAGATAACAGTATAACTAGAGATAGAGATAACAGTATAACTAGATATAGAGATAACAGTATACCTAGATATAGAGATAACAGCATAACTAGAGATAGAGAGAACAGTATAATTAGAGATATAGAGAGATAACAGCATAACTAGAGATATAGAGAGATAACAGTATAACTAGAGATATAGAGATAACAGTATAACTAGAGATATAGAGATAACAGTCTAACTAGAGATATAGAGAGATAACAGTCTAACTAGAGAGATATAGAGATAACAGTATAACTAGAGATATAGAGATAACAGTATAACTAGAGAGATATAGAGATAACAGTATAACTAGAGATATAGAGAGAGAACAGTCTAACTACAGATATAGAGAGATAGCAGTATAACTAGAGATATAGAGATAACAGTATAACTAGAGAGATATAGAAATAACAGTATAACTAGAGAGATATAGAGATAACAGTATAACTAGAGATATAGAGAGAAAACAGTCTAACTAGAGATATAGAGAGATAACAGTATAACTAGAGATATAGAGAGATAACAGTATAACTAGGGAGGGAGAGAGATAACAGTCTAACTAGGGAGGGAGAGAGATAACAGTATAACTAGAGAGGGAGAGAGATAACAGTATAACTAGAGATACAGAGAGAGAACAGTATAACTAGAGATATAGAGAGATAACAGTCTAACTAGAGAGATATAGAGATAACAGTATAACTAGAGATAGAGATAACAGTATAACTAGAGAGATATAGAGATAACAGTATAACTAGAGATATAGAGATAACAGTATAACTAGAGATATAGAGAGAGAACAGTCTAACTAGGGAGGGAGAGAATTAACAGTCTAACTAGATATAGAGAGATAACAGTATAACTAGAGATACAGAGAGATAACAGTATAACTAGAGATATAGAGAGATAACAGTATAACTAGAGATATAGAGAGATAACAGTATAACTAGAGATATAGAGAGAACAGTATAACTAGAGATATAGAGAGATAACAGTATAACTAGAGATATAGAGAGATAACAGTATAACTAGAGATAGAGAGATAACAGTATAACAACAGATAGAGAGATAACAGTATAACTAGAGATATAGAGAGATAACAGTATAACTAGGGAGGGAAAGAGGTAACAGTATAACTACAGATATAGAGAGATAACAGTATAACTAGAGATATAGAGAGATAACAGTATAACTAGAGATATAGAGAGATAACAGCATAACAACAGATAGAGAGATAACAGTATAACTAGAGATATAGAGAGATAACAGTATAACTAGGGAGGGAAAGAGGTAACAGTATAACTACAGATATAGAGAGATAACAGTATAACTAGAGATATAGAGAGATAACAGTATAACTAGAGATATAGAGAGATAACAGTATAACTAGAGATAGAGAGAGATAACAGTATAACTAGAGATATAGAGGGAACAGTATAACTAGAGAAATAGAGATAACAGTATATCTAGGGAGGGAGAGAGATAACAGTATAACTAGATATAGAGATAACAGTATAACTAGATATAGAGATAACAGTATACCTAGATATAGAGATAACAGTATAACTAGAGATAGAGAGAACAGTATAATTAGAGATATAGAGAGATAACAGCATAACTAGAGATATAGAGAGATAACAGTATAACTAGAGATATAGAGAGATAACAGTATAACTAGAGATATAGAGAGAACAGTATAACTAGAGATATAGAGAGATAACAGTATAACTAGAGATATAGAGAGATAACAGTATAACTAGAGATAGAGAGATAACAGTATAACTAGAGATAGAGAGATAACAGTATAACTAGAGATATAGAGAGATAACAGTATAACTAGGGAGGGAAAGAGGTAACAGTATAACTAGAGATATAGAGAGATAACAGTATAACTAGAGATATAGAGAGATAACAGTATAACTAGGGAGGGTAAGAGGTAACAGTATAACTAGAGATATAGAGAGATAACAGTATAACTAGAGATATAGAGAGATAACAGTATAACTAGAGATATAGAGAGATAACAGTATAACTAGAGATAGAGAGAGATAACAGTATAACTAGAGATAGAGATAACAGTATAACTAGATATAGAGATAACAGTATACCTAGATATAGAGATAACAGCATAACTAGAGATAGAGAGAACAGTATAATTAGAGATATAGAGAGATAACAGCATAACTAGAGATATAGAGAGATAACAGTATAACTAGAGATATAGAGATAACAGTATAACTAGAGATATAGAGATAACAGTCTAACTAGAGATATAGAGAGATAACAGTCTAACTAGAGAGATATAGAGATAACAGTATAACTAGAGATATAGAGATAACAGTATAACTAGAGAGATATAGAGATAACAGTATAACTAGAGATATAGAGAGAGAACAGTCTAACTAGAGATATAGAGAGATAGCAGTATAACTAGAGATATAGAGATAACAGTATAACTAGAGAGATATAGAGATAACAGTATAACTAGAGAGATATAGAGATAACAGTATAACTAGAGATATAGAGAGAAAACAGTCTAACTAGAGATATAGAGAGATAACAGTATAACTAGAGATATAGAGAGATAACAGTATAACTAGGGAGGGAGAGAGATAACAGTCTAACTAGGGAGGGAGAGAGATAACAGTATAACTAGAGAGGGAGAGAGATAACAGTATAACTAGAGATACAGAGAGAGAACAGTATAACTAGAGATATAGAGAGATAACAGTCTAACTAGAGAGATATAGAGATAACAGTATAACTAGAGATAGAGATAACAGTATAACTAGAGAGATATAGAGATAACAGTATAACTAGAGATATAGAGATAACAGTATAACTAGAGATATAGAGAGAGAACAGTCTAACTAGGGAGGGAGAGAATTAACAGTCTAACTAGATATAGAGAGATAACAGTATAACTAGAGATACAGAGAGATAACAGTATAACTAGAGATATAGAGAGATAACAGTATAACTAGAGATATAGAGAGATAACAGTATAACTAGAGATATAGAGAGAACAGTATAACTAGAGATATAGAGAGATAACAGTATAACTAGAGATATAGAGGGAACAGTATAACTAGAGATATAGAGATAACAGTATAACTAGGGAGGGAGAGAGATAACAGTATAACTAGATATAGAGATAACAGTATAACTAGATATAGAGATAACAGTATACCTAGATATAGAGATAACAGTATAACTAGAGATAGAGAGAACAGTATAATTAGAGATATAGAGAGATAACAGCATAACTAGAGATATAGAGAGATAACAGTATAACTAGAGATATAGAGAGATAACAGTATAACTAGAGATATAGAGAGATAACAGTATAACTAGAGATATAGAGAGATAACAGTATAACTAGAGATATAGAGAGATAACAGTATAACTAGAGATAGAGAGATAACAGTATAACTAGAGATAGAGAGATAACAGTATAACTAGAGATATAGAGAGATAACAGTATAACTAGGGAGGGAAAGAGGTAACAGTATAACTAGAGATATAGAGAGATAACAGTATAACTAGAGATATAGAGAGATAACAGTATAACTAGAGATAGAGAGAGATAACAGTATAACTAGAGATAGAGATAACAGTATAACTAGATATAGAGATAACAGTATACCTAGATATAGAGATAACAGCATAACTAGAGATAGAGAGAACAGTATAATTAGAGATATAGAGAGATAACAGCATAACTAGAGATATAGAGAGATAACAGTATAACTAGAGATATAGAGATAACAGTATAACTAGAGATATAGAGATAACAGTCTAACTAGAGATATAGAGAGATAACAGTCTAACTAGAGAGATATAGAGATAACAGTATAACTAGAGATATAGAGATAACAGTATAACTAGAGAGATATAGAGATAACAGTATAACTAGAGATATAGAGAGAGAACAGTCTAACTACAGATATAGAGAGATAGCAGTATAACTAGAGATATAGAGATAACAGTATAACTAGAGAGATATAGAAATAACAGTATAACTAGAGAGATATAGAGATAACAGTATAACTAGAGATATAGAGAGAAAACAGTCTAACTAGAGATATAGAGAGATAACAGTATAACTAGAGATATAGAGAGATAACAGTATAACTAGGGAGGGAGAGAGATAACAGTCTAACTAGGGAGGGAGAGAGATAACAGTATAACTAGAGAGGGAGAGAGATAACAGTATAACTAGAGATACAGAGAGAGAACAGTATAACTAGAGATATAGAGAGATAACAGTCTAACTAGAGAGATATAGAGATAACAGTATAACTAGAGATAGAGATAACAGTATAACTAGAGAGATATAGAGATAACAGTATAACTAGAGATATAGAGATAACAGTATAACTAGAGATATAGAGAGAGAACAGTCTAACTAGGGAGGGAGAGAATTAACAGTCTAACTAGATATAGAGAGATAACAGTATAACTAGAGATACAGAGAGATAACAGTATAACTAGAGATATAGAGAGATAACAGTATAACTAGAGATATAGAGAGATAACAGTATAACTAGAGATATAGAGAGAACAGTATAACTAGAGATATAGAGAGATAACAGTATAACTAGAGATATAGAGAGATAACAGTATAACTAGAGATAGAGAGATAACAGTATAACAACAGATAGAGAGATAACAGTATAACTAGAGATATAGAGAGATAACAGTATAACTAGGGAGGGAAAGAGGTAACAGTATAACTACAGATATAGAGAGATAACAGTATAACTAGAGATATAGAGAGATAACAGTATAACTAGAGATATAGAGAGATAACAGTATAACTAGAGATAGAGAGAGATAACAGTATAACTAGAGATATAGAGGAACAGTATAACTAGAGAAATAGAGATAACAGTATATCTAGGGAGAGAGAGAGATAACAGTATAACTAGATATAGAGATAACAGTATAACTAGATATAGAGATAACAGTATACCTAGATATAGAGATAACAGTATAACTAGAGATAGAGAGAACAGTATAATTAGAGATATAGAGAGATAACAGCATAACTAGAGATATAGAGAGATAACAGTATAACTAGAGATATAGAGAGATAACAGTATAACTAGAGATATAGAGAGAACAGTATAACTAGAGATATAGAGAGATAACAGTATAACTAGAGATATAGAGAGATAACAGTATAACTAGAGATAGAGAGATAACAGTATAACTAGAGATAGAGAGATAACAGTATAACTAGAGATATAGAGAGATAACAGTATAACTAGGGAGGGAAAGAGGTAACAGTATAACTAGAGATATAGAGAGAAAACAGTCTAACTAGAGATATAGAGAGATAACAGTATAACTAGAGATATAGAGAGATAACAGTATAACTAGGGAGGGAGAGAGATAACAGTCTAACTAGGGAGAGAGAGAGATAACAGTATAACTAGAGAGGGAGAGAGATAACAGTATAACTAGAGATACAGAGAGAGAACAGTATAACTAGAGATATAGAGAGATAACAGTCTAACTAGAGAGATATAGAGATAACAGTATAACTAGAGATAGAGATAACAGTATAACTAGAGAGATATAGAGATAACAGTATAACTAGAGATATAGAGATAACAGTATAACTAGAGATAGAGAGAGATAACAGTATAACTAGAGATATAGAGGGAACAGTATAACTAGAGAAATAGAGATAACAGTATAACTAGATATAGAGATAACAGTATACCTAGATATAGAGATAACAGTATAACTAGAGATAGAGAGAACAGTATAATTAGAGATATAGAGAGATAACAGCATAACTAGAGATATAGAGAGATAACAGTATAACTAGAGATATAGAGAGATAACAGTATAACTAGAGATATAGAGAGAACAGTATAACTAGAGATATAGAGAGATAACAGTATAACTAGAGATATAGAGAGATAACAGTATAACTAGAGATAGAGAGATAACAGTATAACTAGAGATAGAGAGATAACAGTATAACTAGAGATATAGAGAGATAACAGTATAACTAGGGAGGGAAAGAGGTAACAGTATAACTAGAGATATAGAGAGATAACAGTATAACTAGAGATATAGAGAGATAACAGTATAACTAGGGAGGGAAAGAGGTAACAGTATAACTAGAGATATAGAGAGATAACAGTATAACTAGAGATATAGAGAGATAACAGTATAACTAGAGATATAGAGAGATAACAGTATAACTAGAGATAGAGAGAGATAACAGTATAACTAGAGATAGAGATAACAGTATAACTAGATATAGAGATAACAGTATACCTAGATATAGAGATAACAGCATAACTAGAGATAGAGAGAACAGTATAATTAGAGATATAGAGAGATAACAGCATAACTAGAGATATAGAGAGATAACAGTATAACTAGAGATATAGAGATAACAGTATAACTACAGATATAGAGATAACAGTCTAACTAGAGATATAGAGAGATAACAGTCTAACTAGAGAGATATAGAGATAACAGTATAACTAGAGATATAGAGATAACAGTATAACTAGAGAGATATAGAGATAACAGTATAACTAGAGATATAGAGAGAGAACAGTCTAACTAGAGATATAGAGAGATAGCAGTATAACTAGAGATATAGAGATAACAGTATAACTAGAGAGATATAGAGATAACAGTATAACTAGAGAGATATAGAGATAACAGTATAACTAGAGATATAGAGAGAAAACAGTCTAACTAGAGATATAGAGAGATAACAGTATAACTAGAGATATAGAGAGATAACAGTATAACTAGGGAGGGAGAGAGATAACAGTCTAACTAGGGAGGGAGAGAGATAACAGTATAACTACAGAGGGAGAGAGATAACAGTATAACTAGAGATACAGAGAGAGAACAGTATAACTAGAGATATAGAGAGATAACAGTCTAACTAGAGAGATATAGAGATAACAGTATAACTAGAGATAGAGATAACAGTATAACTAGAGAGATATAGAGATAACAGTATAACTAGAGATATAGAGATAACAGTATAACTAGAGATATAGAGAGAGAACAGTCTAACTAGGGAGGGAGAGAATTAACAGTCTAACTAGATATAGAGAGATAACAGTATAACTAGAGATACAGAGAGATAACAGTATAACTAGAGATATAGAGAGATAACAGTATAACTAGAGATATACAGAGATAACAGTATAACTAGAGATATAGAGAGAACAGTATAACTAGAGATATAGAGAGATAACAGTATAACTAGAGATATAGAGGGAACAGTATAACTAGAGATATAGAGATAACAGTATAACCTCTTGAGGATACCCTAGGATAGGGGGCGCCACAGCGCATTTTGAAAAAAAATCGTTCCCATTTTCAACGGCCTACTAATCAAACTCAGAAGATAGGGCATGCATATACTTATTATATATGGATAGAAAACACTCTAAAGTTTCTAAAACTGTTTGAATGGTGTCTGTGAGTATAACAGAACTCATTTGGCAGGCAAAACCCTGAGACATTTTCTGACAGGAAGTGGATACCTGATGTGTTGTATTGAGTTCTAACCTATCCCATTGAAAAACACAGGGGTTTAGGAATATTTTGGCACTTCCTATTGCTTCCACTAGATGTCGCCAGTCCTTTCACAGTGGTTTGAGCCTTATAGAGTCAAAACTCAGTGAATGACAGGAGTTTGAAATTGGTCACAGGGGATGGGCCATCACCATTATGACGCCGGCGGCCATGTCTGCCCCACCTTTGGAAACGGTTTTAAAGGCAATGAAATCATCCCCCTCGAATCTTATTGGCTCTCTTGGTGTTAGTGGCCCTGAACATTTATTTTATACAACGTTTGACATGTTTGAACGAACCTACATGCGCGAGGATTGCTTTCAGTATGAAGTGCAGAGCTGCGTTTGGAGAGAGCCATAGGACGCGCTACCAACATCAGGCTAATGGAACGTGAAGTATGGACTTTTGACCGAAAATACATCTGTTGTGGACCTGGGATGCTTTCTGATGAAGACAACTAAAGGTAGGCGATTATTGACAATATTATTGAAGATGAGATGGTTCATACTGTTGCATCCAAGATGGCGCCGAGCACTGTATATTAGCTGATTTTCTGAGTATCGCATCTCCTTTTATCGCAAAGTGTGATTACCCAGTAAAGTTAATTTAAAATCTGGTATGACGGGTGTTCTCAAGAGATATTCATCTATAAATGTTAGATTGACAATATACATTTAAAAAATCGTTATAGTATAGCAATTTATTGAAACGTAGCATTGTTTACCGGGACGCTTTTGAGGGGAAATTAGGTAGTCAACGTCAGACAGAGATGTAAAATGCTGTTTTTATATATAAATATGACCTTTATTGAACAAAAGAATGCATGCATTGTATAACATGATGTCCTAGGGGTGCCATCTGATGAAGTTTGTAAAAGGTTAGTGCTACATTTAGCTGTTTATTGATAATATGTGATGGAAGTGGTTGGTCGGAAAATGGCTATGAAGCTGCTTTTACGATGGACTCATCTAATATAATCTAATGATTTGCTTTTCCTGTAAAACCTTTTTGAAATCGGACGACGTGGGTCGATTCAGGAGAGGTGTATCTATAAAAAAAAAAAAATATTTTTAATTTTGTAAAAAATTATGCTAATTTTTTAATGCTAATTGGCGATATGATTTTTCGCTGGATTTTGATCCCGCTAACGGGATCAGATGCTCAAGAGGATAACTAGGGAGGGAGAGAGATAACAGTATAACTAGATATAGAGATAACAGTATAACTAGATATAGAGATAACAGTATACCTAGATATAGAGATAACAGTATAACTAGAGATAGAGAGAACAGTATAATTAGAGATATAGAGAGATAACAGCATAACTAGAGATATAGAGAGATAACAGTATAACTAGAGATATAGAGAGATAACAGTATAACTAGAGATATAGAGAGAACAGTATAACTAGAGATATAGAGAGATAACAGTATAACTAGAGATATAGAGAGATAACAGTATAACTAGAGATAGAGAGATAACAGTATAACTAGAGATAGAGAGATAACAGTATAACTAGAGATATAGAGAGATAACAGTATAACTAGGGAGGGAAAGAGGTAACAGTATAACTAGAGATATAGAGAGATAACAGTATAACTAGAGATATAGAGAGATAACAGTATAACTAGAGATATAGAGAGATAACAGTATAACTAGAGATAGAGAGAGATAACAGTATAACTAGAGATAGAGATAACAGTATAACTAGATATAGAGATAACAGTATACCTAGATATAGAGATAACAGCATAACTAGAGATAGAGAGAACAGTATAATTAGAGATATAGAGAGATAACAGCATAACTAGAGATATAGAGAGATAACAGTATAACTAGAGATATAGAGATAACAGTATAACTAGAGATATAGAGATAACAGTCTAACTAGAGATATAGAGAGATAACAGTCTAACTAGAGAGATATAGAGATAACAGTATAACTAGAGATATAGAGATAACAGTATAACTAGAGAGATATAGAGATAACAGTATAACTAGAGATATAGAGAGAGAACAGTCTAACTAGAGATATAGAGAGATAGCAGTATAACTAGAGATATAGAGATAACAGTATAACTAGAGAGATATAGAAATAACAGTATAACTAGAGAGATATAGAGATAACAGTATAACTAGAGATATAGAGAGAAAACAGTCTAACTAGAGATATAGAGAGATAACAGTATAACTAGAGATATAGAGAGATAACAGTATAACTAGGGAGGGAGAGAGATAACAGTCTAACTAGGGAGGGAGAGAGATAACAGTATAACTAGAGAGGGAGAGAGATAACAGTATAACTAGAGATACAGAGAGAGAACAGTATAACTAGAGATATAGAGAGATAACAGTCTAACTAGAGAGATATAGAGATAACAGTATAACTAGAGATAGAGATAACAGTATAACTAGAGAGATATAGAGATAACAGTATAACTAGAGATATAGAGATAACAGTATAACTAGAGATATAGAGAGAGAACAGTCTAACTAGGGAGGGAGAGAATTAACAGTCTAACTAGATATAGAGAGATAACAGTATAACTAGAGATACAGAGGGAACAGTATAACTAGAGATATAGAGATAACAGTATAACTAGGGAGGGAGAGAGATAACAGTATAACTAGATATAGAGATAACAGTATAACTAGATATAGAGATAACAGTATACCTAGATATAGAGATAACAGTATAACTAGAGATAGAGAGAACAGTATAATTAGAGATATAGAGAGATAACAGCATAACTAGAGATATAGAGAGATAACAGTATAACTAGAGATATAGAGAGATAACAGTATAACTAGAGATATAGAGAGAACAGTATAACTAGAGATATAGAGAGATAACAGTATAACTAGAGATATAGAGAGATAACAGTATAACTAGAGATAGAGAGATAACAGTATAACTAGAGATATAGAGAGATAACAGTATAACTAGGGAGGGAAAGAGGTAACAGTATAACTAGAGATATAGAGAGATAACAGTATAACTAGAGATATAGAGAGATAACAGTATAACTAGAGATATAGAGAGATAACAGCATAACTAGAGATAGAGAGAGATAACAGTATAACTAGAGATATAGAGGGAACAGTATAACTAGAGATATAGAGATAACAGTATAACTAGGGAGGGAGAGAGATAACAGTATAACTAGATATAGAGATAAAAGTATAACTAGATATAGAGATAACAGTATACCTAGATATAGAGATAACAGTATAACTAGAGATAGAGAGAACAGTATAATTAGAGATATAGAGAGATAACAGCATAACTAGAGATATAGAGAGATAACAGTATAACTAGAGATATAGAGATAACAGTATAACTAGAGATATAGAGATAACAGTCTAACTAGGGAGGGAGAGAGATAACAGTATAACTAGGGATAGAGAGAGATAACAGTATAACTAGATATAGAGAGAACAGTATAACTAGATATAGAGATAACAGTATAACTAGGGATAGAGAGAGATAACAGTATAACTAGAGATATAGAGATAACTGTATAACTAGGGAGGGAGAGAGATAACAGTCTAACTAGGGAGAGAGAGATAACAGTATAACTAGAGATATAGAGAGATAACAGTATAACTAGAGATATAGAGATAACAGTATAACTAGAGATATAAAGATAACAGTATAACTAGATATAGAGATAACAGTACAACTAGAGATAGAGAGATAACAGTATAACTAGAGATATAGAGATAACAGTATAACTAGATATAGAGATAACAGTATAACTAGAGATAGATAGATAACAGTATAACTAGAGATATAGAGAGATAACAGCATAACTAGAGATATAGAGAGATAACAGTATAACTAGAGATATAGAGATAACAGTATAACTAGAGATATAGAGATAACAGTCTAACTAGGGAGGGAGAGAGATAACAGTATAACTAGGGATAGAGAGAGATAACAGTATAACTAGATGTAGAGAGAACAGTATAACTAGAGATATAGAGATAACAGTATAACTAGATATAGAGATAACAGTATAACTAGAGATATAGAGAGATAACAGTATAACTAGAGATAGAGAGATAACAGTCTAACTAGGGAGGGAGAGAGATAACATTATAACTAGAGATATAGAGATACCAGTATAACTAGAGATATAGAGAGAACAGTATAACTAGAGATATAGAGAGATAACAGTATAACTAGAGATATAGAGAGATAACAGTATAACTAGAGATAGAGAGATAACAGTATAACTAGAGATAGAGAGATAACAGTATAACTAGAGATATAGAGAGATAACAGTATAACTAGGGAGGGAAAGAGGTAACAGTATAACTAGAGATATAGAGAGATAACAGTATAACTAGAGATATAGAGAGATAACAGTATAACTAGAGATATAGAGAGATAACAGCATAACTAGAGATAGAGAGAGATAACAGTATAACTAGAGATATAGAGGGAACAGTATAACTAGAGATATAGAGATAACAGTATAACTGGGGAGGGAGAGAGATAACAGTATAACTAGATATAGAGATAAAAGTATAACTAGATATAGAGATAACAGTATACCTAGATATAGAGATAACAGTATAACTAGAGATAGAGAGAACAGTATAATTAGAGATATAGAGAGATAACAGCATAACTAGAGATATAGAGAGATAACAGTATAACTAGAGATATAGAGATAACAGTATAACTAGAGATATAGAGATAACAGTCTAACTAGGGAGGGAGAGAGATAACAGTATAACTAGGGATAGAGAGAGATAACAGTATAACTAGATATAGAGAGAACAGTATAACTAGATATAGAGATAACAGTATAACTAGGGATAGAGAGAGATAACAGTATAACTAGAGATATAGAGATAACTGTATAACTAGGGAGGGAGAGAGATAACAGTCTAACTAGGGAGAGAGAGATAACAGTATAACTAGAGATATAGAGAGATAACAGTATAACTAGAGATATAGAGATAACAGTATAACTAGAGATATAAAGATAACAGTATAACTAGATATAGAGATAACAGTACAACTAGAGATAGAGAGATAACAGTATAACTAGAGATATAGAGATAACAGTATAACTAGATATAGAGATAACAGTATAACTAGAGATAGATAGATAACAGTATAACTAGAGATATAGAGAGATAACAGCATAACTAGAGATATAGAGAGATAACAGTATAACTAGAGATATAGAGATAACAGTATAACTAGAGATATAGAGATAACAGTCTAACTAGGGAGGGAGAGAGATAACAGTATAACTAGGGATAGAGAGAGATAACAGTATAACTAGATGTAGAGAGAACAGTATAACTAGAGATATAGAGATAACAGTATAACTAGATATAGAGATAACAGTATAACTAGAGATATAGAGAGATAACAGTATAACTAGAGATAGAGAGATAACAGTCTAACTAGGGAGGGAGAGAGATAACATTATAACTAGAGATATAGAGATACCAGTATAACTAGAGATATAGAGAGAACAGTATAACTAGAGATATAGAGAGATAACAGTATAACTAGAGATATAGAGAGATAACAGTATAACTAGAGATAGAGAGATAACAGTATAACTAGAGATAGAGAGATAACAGTATAACTAGAGATATAGAGAGATAACAGTATAACTAGGGAGGGAAAGAGGTAACAGTATAACTAGAGATATAGAGAGATAACAGTATAACTAGAGATATAGAGAGATAACAGTATAACTAGAGATATAGAGAGATAACAGCATAACTAGAGATAGAGAGAGATAACAGTATAACTAGAGATATAGAGGAACAGTATAACTAGAGATATAGAGATAACAGTATAACTAGGGAGGGAGAGAGATAACAGTATAACTAGATATAGAGATAAAAGTATAACTAGATATAGAGATAACAGTATACCTAGATATAGAGATAACAGTATAACTAGAGATAGAGAGAACAGTATAATTAGAGATATAGAGAGATAACAGCATAACTAGAGATATAGAGAGATAACAGTATAACTAGAGATATAGAGATAACAGTATAACTAGAGATATAGAGATAACAGTCTAACTAGGGAGGGAGAGAGATAACAGTATAACTAGGGATAGAGAGAGATAACAGTATAACTAGATATAGAGAGAACAGTATAACTAGATATAGAGATAACAGTATAACTAGGGATAGAGAGAGATAACAGTATAACTAGAGATATAGAGATAACTGTATAACTAGGGAGGGAGAGAGATAACAGTCTAACTAGGTTAGAGAGAGATAACAGTATAACTAGAGATATAGAGAGATAACAGTATAACTAGAGATATAGAGATAACAGTATAACTAGAGATATAAAGATAACAGTATAACTAGATATAGAGATAACAGTACAACTAGAGATAGAGAGATAACAGTATAACTAGAGATATAGAGATAACAGTATAACTAGATATAGAGATAACAGTATAACTAGAGATAGATAGATAACAGTATAACTAGAGATATAGAGAGATAACAGCATAACTAGAGATATAGAGAGATAACAGTATAACTAGAGATATAGAGATAACAGTATAACTAGAGATATAGAGATAACAGTCTAACTAGGGAGGGAGAGAGATAACAGTATAACTAGGGATAGAGAGAGATAACAGTATAACTAGATGTAGAGAGAACAGTATAACTAGAGATATAGAGATAACAGTATAACTAGATATAGAGATAACAGTATAACTAGAGATATAGAGAGATAACAGTATAACTAGAGATAGAGAGATAACAGTCTAACTAGGGAGGGAGAGAGATAACATTATAACTAGAGATATAGAGATACCAGTATAACTAGAGATAGAGAGATAACAGTATAACTGGAGATAGAGAGATAACAGTATAACTAGGGAGGGAGAGAGATAACAGTATAACTAGAGATATAGAGATAACAGTATAACTAGAGATATAGAGATAACAGTCTAACTAGGGAGGGAAAGAGATAACAGTATAACTATGGATAGAGAGAGATAACAGTATAACTAGATATAGAGAGAACAGTATAACTAGAGATATAGAGACAACAGTATAACTAGATATAGAGATAACAGTATAACTAGATATAGAGAGAACAGTATAACTAGAGATATAGAGATAACAGTATAACTAGATATAGAGAGATAACAGTATAACTAGAGAGGGAGAGAGATAACAGTATAACTAGAGATAGAGAGAGATAACAGTATAACTAGATATAGAGAGAACAGTATAACTAGAGATATAGAGATAACAGTATAACTAGATATAGAGATAACAGTATAACTAGAGATATAGAGATAACAGTATAACTAGATATAGAGAGATAACAGTATAACTAGGGAGGGAAAGAGATAACAGTCTAACTAGGGAGGGAGAGAGATAACAGTATAACTAGAGATAGAGAGATAACAGTATAACTAGAGATATAGAGAGATAACAGTATAACTAGGGAGGGAGAGTGGTAACAGTATAACTAGAGATATAGAGAGATAACAGTATAACTAGAGATATAGAGAGATAACTGTATAACTAGAGATATAGAGAGATAACAGTATAACTAGAGATAGAGAGAGATAACAGTATAACTAGAGATATAGATGGAACAGTATAACTAGAGATATAGAGATAACAGTATAACTAGGGAGGGAGAGAGATAACAGTATAACTAGATATAGAGATAACAGTATAACTAGATATAGAGATAACAGTATACCTAGATATAGAGATAACAGTATAACTAGAGATATAGAGATAACAGTATAACTAGAGATATAGAGATAACAGTCTAACTAGGGAGTGAGAGAGATAACAGTATAACTAGGGATAGAGATAGATAACAGTATAACTAGATATAGAGATAACAGTATAACTAGATATATAGAGATAACAGTATAACTAGATATAGAGATAACAGTATAACTATAGATAGAGAGAGAACAGTATAACTAGAGATATAGAGATAACAGTATAACTAGGGAGGGAGAGAGATAACAGTCTAACTAGGGAGGGAGAGAGATAACAGTATAACTAGAGATATAGAGATAACAGTATAACTAGAGATAACAGTATAACTAGAGATATAGAGATAACAGTATAACTAGATATAGAGATAACAGTATACCTAGATATAGAGATAACAGTATAACTAGAGATAGAGAGAACAGTATAATTAGAGATATAGAGAGATAACAGCATAACTAGAGATATAGAGAGATAACAGTATAACTAGAGATATAGAGAGATAACAGTATAACTAGAGATATAGAGAGAAAAGTATAACTAGAGATATAGAGAGATAACAGTATAACTAGAGATATAGAGAGATAACAGTATAACTAGAGATAGAGAGATAACAGTATAACTAGAGATAGAGAGATAACAGTATAACCAGAGATATAGAGAGATAACAGTATAACTAGGGAGGGAAAGAGGTAACAGTATAACTAGAGATATAGAGAGATAACAGTATAACTAGAGATATAGAGAGATAACAGCATAACTAGAGATAGAGAGAGATAACAGTATAACTAGAGATATAGAGGGAACAGTATAACTAGAGATATAGAGATAACAGTATAACTAGGGAGGGAGAGAGATAACAGTATAACTAGATATAGAGATAACAGTATAACTAGATATAGAGATAACAGTATACCTAGATATAGAGATAACAGTATAACTAGAGATAGAGAGAACAGTATAATTAGAGGTATAGAGAGATAACAGCATAACTAGAGATATAGAGAGATAACAGTATAACTAGAGATATAGAGATAACAGTATAACTAGAGATATAGAGATAACAGTCTAACTAGGGAGGGAGAGAGATAACAGTATAACTAGGGATAGAGAGAGATAACAGTATAACTAGATATAGAGAGAACAGTATAACTAGAGATATAGAGATAACAGTATAACTAGATATAGAGATAACAGTATAACTAGGGATAGAGAGAGATAACAGTATAACTAGAGATATAGAGATAACAGTATAACTAGGGAGGGAGAGAGATAACAGTCTAACTAGGGAGAGAGAGATAACAGTATAACTAGAGATATAGAGAGATAACAGTATAACTAGAGATATAGAGATAACAGTATAACTAGGGAGGGAGAGAGATAACAGTATAACTAGATATAGAGATAACAGTATAACTAGAGATATAGAGATAACAGTATAACTAGATATAGAGATAACAGTACAACTAGAGATAGAGAGATAACAGTATAACTAGAGATATAGAGATAACAGTATAACTAGATATAGAGATAACAGTATAACTAGAGATAGAGAGATAACAGTATAACTAGAGATATAGAGAGATAACAGCATAACTAGAGATATAGAGAGATAACAGTATAACTAGAGATATAGAGATAACAGTATAACTAGAGATATAGAGATAACAGTCTAACTAGGGAGGGAGAGAGATAACAGTATAACTAGGGATAGAGAGAGATAACAGTATAACTAGATGTAGAGAGAACAGTATAACTAGAGATATAGAGATAACAGTATAACTAGATATAGAGATAACAGTATAACTAGAGATATAGAGAGATAACAGTATAACTAGAGATAGAGAGATAACAGTCTAACTAGGGAGGGAGAGAGATAACAGTATAACTAGAGATATAGAGATACCAGTATAACTAGAGATAGAGAGATAACAGTATAACTGGAGATAGAGAGATAACAGTATAACTAGGGAGGGAGAGAGATAACAGTATAACTAGAGATATAGAGATAACAGTATAACTAGAGATATAGAGATAACAGTCTAACTAGGGAGGGAAAGAGATAACAGTATAACTAGGGATAGAGAGAGATAACAGTATAACTAGATATAGAGAGAACAGTATAACTAGAGATATAGAGACAACAGTATAACTAGATATAGAGATAACAGTATAACTAGATATAGAGAGAACAGTATAACTAGATATAGAGAGATAACAGTATAACTAGAGAGGGAGAGAGATAACAGTATAACTAGAGATAGAGAGAGATAACAGTATAACTAGATATAGAGAGAACAGTATAACTAGAGATATAGAGATAACAGTATAACTAGATATAGAGATAACAGTATAACTAGAGATATAGAGATAACAGTATAACTAGATATAGAGAGATAACAGTATAACTAGGGAGGGAAAGAGATAACAGTCTAACTAGGGAGGGAGAGAGATAACAGTATAACTAGAGATAGAGAGATAACAGTATAACTAGAGATATAGAGAGATAACAGTATAACTAGGGAGGGAGAGAGGTAACAGTATAACTAGAGATATAGAGAGATAACAGTATAACTAGAGATATAGAGAGATAACTGTATAACTAGAGATAGATAACAGTATAACTAGAGATATAGAGGGAACAGTATAACTAGAGATATAGAGATAACAGTATAACTAGGGAGGGAGAGAGATAACAGTATAACTAGATATAGAGATAACAGTATAACTAGATATAGAGATAACAGTATACCTAGATATAGAGATAACAGTATAACTAGAGATATAGAGAGATAACAGTATAACTAGAGATATAGAGATAACAGTCTAACTAGGGAGTGAGAGAGATAACAGTATAACTAGGGATAGAGATAGATAACAGTATAACTAGATATAGAGATAACAGTATAACTAGATATATAGAGATAACAGTATAACTAGATATAGAGATAACAGTATAACTATAGATAGAGAGAGAACAGTATAACTAGAGATATAGAGATAACAGTATAACTAGATATATAGAGATAACAGTATAACTAGATATAGAGATAACAGTATAACTAGAGATAGAGAGAGATAACAGTATAACTAGAGATATAGAGATAACAGTATAACTAGGGAGGGAGAGAGATAACAGTCTAACTAGGGAGGGAGAGAGATAACAGTATAACTAGAGATATAGAGAGATAACAGTATAACTAGAGATATAGAGATAACAGTATAACTAGGGAGGGAGAGAGATAACAGTATAACTAGAGATATAGAGATAACAGTATAACTAGAGATAGAGATAACAGTATAACTAGAGATATAGAGATAACAGTATAACTAGAGATAGAGAGATAACAGTATAACTAGAGATATAGAGAGATAACAGCATAACTAGAGATATAGAGAGATAACAGTATAACTAGAGATAGAGCGATAACAGTCTAACTAGGGAGGGATAGAGATAGCAGTATAACTAGAGATATAGAGATAACAGTATAACTAGAGATAGAGAGATAACAGTATAACTGGAGATAGAGAGATAACAGTATAACTAGGGAGGGAGAGAGATAACAGTATAACTAGAGATATAGAGATAACAGTATAACTAGAGATATAGAGATAACAGTCTAACTAGGGAGGGAGAGAGATAACAGTATAACTAGGGATAGAGAGAGATAACAGTATAACTAGATATAGAGAGAACAGTATAACTAGAGATATAGAGATAACAGTATAACTAGATATAGAGAGATAACAGTATAACTAGAGAGGGAGAGAGATAACAGTATAACTAGAGATAGAGAGATAACAGTATAACTAGAGATATAGAGAGATAACAGTATAACTAGAGATATAGAGAGATAACAGTATAACTAGGGAGGGAGAGAGATAACAGTATAACTAGAGATATGGAGAGATAACAGTATAACTACAGATATAGAGATAACAGTATAACTAGAGATATAGAGAGATAAGTCTAACTAGGGAGGGAGAGAGATAACAGTCTAACTAGAGATATAGAGGGAGAAGATTTTTTTGCTATTTTCTACATTGTAGAATAATAGTGAAGACATCTACACTATGAAATAACACATATGGAATCATGTAGTAACCAACAAAGGGTTATTAATCAAAATATATTTTAGATTTCAGATTCTTCAATCTAGCCTTGATGACAGCGCTGCTGCACGCAGTCGAAACCTTTTGGAAACAGGATGGGTTCTGAATACTTTCCAAATGCACTGCATATATATATATAGAGAGAGAGAGAGAGAGAGAGAGAGAGAGAGAGAGAGAGAGAGAGAGAGAGAGAGAGAGAGAGAGAGAGAGAGAGAGAGAGAGAGAGAGAGACGAGAGAGAGAGAGAGAGAGAGAGAGAGAGAGAGAGAGAGAGAGAGAGAGAGAGAGAGAGAGAGAGAGAGAGAGAGAGTTTCACCACAGAGAAATTAATATGAATGAATGAGACCTCCATTATTATAAAACCTCATCTGTTTCTTTCTGTGGTTCAGAGACGTCTCGCCTCCAGAGCCCTCAGAGTGGGAGGGAGGGTGTGTGTGGGGTGTGTGTGTGTGTGTGTGTGTGTGTGTGTGTGTGTGTGTGTGTGTGTGTGTGTGTGTGTGTGTTGTGTCGTAGCTATGGAACCCTGTGTTGCCATTCTGACATTAGAGAGGTTCAGTACTTCCTGACACCATTAATACATACTGTAACACCACATAACTCCTCTACACACACACACACACACACACACACACACACACACACACACACACACACACACACACACACACACACACAGCCACACTCCCCCTCCTCTCTTCCACTACTTAAAACACGTTTGTATATAACACATTTAGAAAAAGAGAGTTTTCAGAGTTTCATTCTGCTTCTTCCTAAATAAGCTGAGACACCTGACTGACTCTCTAGGAAGAATGGATACACTAACTACTGACCAGCAGGCCCTGTCCCCCTGTCTCCCTGTCCCCCTGTCTCCCTGTCTCCCTGTCTCCCTGTCCCCCTGTCTCCCTGTCCCCTGTCTCCCTGTCCCCCTGTCTCCCTGTCCCCCTGTCTCCCTGTCCCCCTGTCTCCCTGTCTCCCTGTCTCCCTGTCCCCCTGTCTCCCTGTCCCCTGTCTCCCTGTCCCCCTGTCTCCCTGTCTCCCTGTCTCCCTGTCTCCCTGTCTCCCTGTCCCCCTGTCTCCCTGTCTCCCTGTCTCCCTGTCTCCCTGTCCCCCTGTCTCCCTGTCTTACTGTGTCCCTGTCTCAATATCTCCCTGTCTCCCTGTCTCCCTGTCTCCCTGTCCCCCTGTCCCCCTGTCCCCTGTCTCCCTGTCTCCCTGTCCCCCTGTCTCCCTGTCCCCCTGTCTCCCTGTCCCCTGTCTCCCTGTCTCCCTGTCTCCCTGTCCCCCTGTCCCCCTGTCTCCCTGTCCCCCTGTCCCCCTGTCTCCCTGTCTCCCTGTCCCCCTGTCTCCCTGTCTCACTGCGTCTCTGTCTCACTGCATCTCTGTCTCAATGTCTCCCTGTCTCAATGTCTCCCTGTCTCCCTGTCTCACTGCGTCTCTGTCTCAATGTCTCCCTGTCCCACTGTCCTGCTGTCACCCTGTCTCCCTGTCTCAATGCCACCCTGTGTGCCTGACTCCCTGTTTCCCTGTCTAAATATCTCAATGTCTCACTGTCTGTCTCCCCTTTCTCTCTCATTCTCCCTTCATCTCCCCCTCTCTCTCCATCTCCCCCTCTCTCCATCTCCCCCTCTCTCTCCATCTTCCCCTCTCTCTCTAGCTCCCCCTCCCTCCCTCTCCCCCCCTCTCATTCTCACTCCATCTCCCCTCTCTCTCCATCTCCCCTCTCTCCATCTCCCCCTCTTTGTCCTTCTCCTCCATCTCCCTCTCTCTCTCCTTCTCCCTCCACCCTTCTCTCTCTCTCCTTCTCCCTCCACCCCCTCTCCTTCTCCCTCATCCCCTCTCTCTCTCTCTCTCATTCTCCCTCCATCTCCCCCTCTCTCCTTCTCCCTCCAGCCCCCTCTTTCTCCTTCTCCCTCCATCTCCATCCATCTCCCCCTCTCTCTCATTCTCCTTCCATCTCCCTCTCTTTCCTTCTCCTTCCATCCCCCTCCCTCTCTCTCTCCTTCTCCCTCCAGCTCCCCTCCCTCTCTCTCTCCTTTCCCTCCATCTCCCCTCCCTCTCTCTCTCTCCTTTTCCCTCCATCTCCCCCTCTCTCTCTCTCCTTTTCCCTCCATCTCCCCCTCTCTCTCTCTCCTTTTCCCTCCATCCCCCTCCCTCTCTCTCTCCTTCTCCCTCCATCTCTCCCCCTCCCTCTCTCTCTCCTTCTCCCTCCACCCCCTCTCCTTCTCCCTCCATCTCCCCTCCCTCCCCTCTCTCTCCTTCTCCCTCCATCTCTCCCTCCCTCTCTCTTTCTTCTTCCACTGAAATTGAATTGTAATTGATAAAAGAGAGAGAGAGAGAGAGAGAGAAAGGGTTGCCCTCCTGTGAAATGGGAGCAGACTAATAGCAGTGAGAGCATTCCCACTCTTGCTAATGCAGACCTTATGTGTGTGTGTGTGTGTGTGTGTGTGTGTGGTGAGGGACCGGCGCTTCGCTCCAAATTGAAATGTTTCAGGAGTGTGTTGGAAGGTGATGACAGGAGAGAAGTGAACCAGGCGTTCATCCTCCAGATGTTAAACACACAACCTCTGAGATCTGCTACACATTTAGATTTTATAGCTACCTCAGTCAGCCTGGGGGGAGGAGGGGAGGAGGGAGGAGAGGGGAGGGGGAGGAGGGGGAGGAGGCGGAGGAGGGAGGAGAGGAGAG
>NW_025548735.1:0-12500 GCF_905237065.1 Salmo salar
CCCAGGAAGAGTAAGCTGCTGCTTGAGAACTAATGGGGTCCGTAGTAACAAGTAATGCAAATATGAGATTAAAGTCAAAGCTGTATCTCGGCCCCATAGGAACATTCACTGTCTTCTTGGAAAGTAACTACATTGTGATTTGGCCTTGTGTTGTCCTGCTGAAAGGTGAAATCATCTCCAATGTCTGGTGGAAAATAGACTCTTCAGCTTTTACTTTACAGAAATTTGCCTGTGATTAGCTCCATTCCTTAATTTTTTTCTCTGAAAGCATAGTCCATATGATTTTAAGCATACCCTTAACATGATGCAGACAACACTAAAAGCTTGAAGATATGAAGAGTGGTACTCAAGTAATGTATTGTTTTGGAATTGCCCCAAACATATCACTTTGTATTCAAAACAAAAAAGCTAATTGTTTTGCCACATTTCCTGTTATTACTTTAGTTCCTTGTTGCAAACAGGACGCATGTTTTGGAATATTTGTATTCTGCACAGGCTTCCTTCTTTTCCTCAATTAGCAAAACAGCAACCCCTCGTTCCTCCTTTAAAAGTTGGCTCCCATACTGCAAGGCGTAGCTTGCAGCTTTCTGTGGCACGGCATTTAATTGTCAGCCATATTTTTGTTACTGCAAGTTATTGCTAGTTTGACCACAGGGAGCATACCTTCAAATCCAAATCAAATGTTATTTATCACATACACGTAGTTAGCAGATAGTTAATGCGAGTGTGGAGAAATGCTTGTGCTTCTAGTTCCGGTACAATGCAGTAATATCTAACAAAGTAATCTAACTAACAATTTCACAACAACTACCTTATACACACACAAGTGTAAAAAGGAATGAATACGAATATGCATACATAAAAATATATAAATGAGTGATGGCCAGGCAACTGGCACAAGCAAGATGTAGTAGATGGTTGGGGTACAGTATATACATATGAGATGAGTAATGGCAGGGTATGTAAACATTATATAAAGCAGCATTGTTTAAAGGTGGCTGAGTGATCGTTCATCAAGATGCAGTAGATGGTATAGAGTACAGTATATGCATATGAGATGAGTAATGTAGGGTAAGTAAACATTATATATATAAAAGTGCTAGTGATAAATTACATACATTTTTCCATTATCCAATACGTCATTTAATTGTCAGCACTTTTTTATTTTTTACTGAGTTATTGCTAGTTTGACCAGCAGAGGGCATCTTTGAGAAGTATTTGATAGTATTCCGTATTACCAGAGAATTTAAAAACCTTTTTAAACCTTTTTTGTAATAACATAGTATATAGGGATTGATTTTAAGAAATTTGGCTAAACCAATTAGATAAAAAATTATTGTGTTTCTATTCAGAGGGGAAAATGAAAAACGAAACCCTTCAGGGTTTCCGTTAGGATGGAATGGAAAATATGGCTACAGGATTGGAGGATTCTGAATGGTTTGCCTTCATTTGACAACTTTGTTCCAATATTTCTGTAAATCAGTGATATTTATTCCCATAGTAATTCGTTATGGATCCATAATTAAATCAACATCTGCATTTTGAAATTATTTTTTTAATCCATTATTTTATTAACAAAATGTGTTTATTTGTTTATTAGGCTTCTGTGCAGTCTATAATACATACTGTAGTTAAACATGGGAAAGTGCGTAATTCCTTACATAAGGGAGAGCAGCGTCGTCTGTACTGTAGCACATGAGAGACCGGTGTTATTTCATAGTTTGATGTCTTCACTATTATTCTACAAATGTAGAAAATAGTAAAAATAAAGAAAAATCCTGGAATGAGTAGGTGTGTCCAAACTTTTGACTGGTACTCAATTAATTTGATTAATATTATGGTGTTTCTATTCCATGAAAAAATGAAAAAAATAAACTGGGTTTCTGTTAAGATGGAACAGAAAATATGGAGCTGTACAACGTGACGCTCAAAAATTCAGAGTGTCAGTTTGTAATTCAGACCGTTTCGCTCCTCGGAGCGCACACTGGACGTTCGGGTTGAGGAGTAGGGGTGATTTGAGCGTTCTGGCCTTACAACGGCAGTCAAGCACCTAAGCTAACGTTGGCTAGCTTGCTAGCTACTTCCAAACACAAATGAGCTCTGACTATTTTACTCGCCTAGCAGAGCTGGTAAGGCAGTTTTTGTCTTAACCAGAGCGTTGGTGACTGTAACTATGCTGCTGGAAACAATTTATTTACGTCTCTTTTTGCCGACGTACTGACACCGGCCATATTCAACAGGTGTTGAGTGCTCGTAAATGAATTATTCTGCGCTCTGGTACACTCAGACGAGACTGTTCTGAAATCGGTGTAGATAGCCAGAGGGAATTTCACTGAAAGCACCGAATGTCCATTGAGAACTCACAACGACTATACCATTTGAAGCTAAGCTAATAATGACGGGAATAATCAAGTCAATAAACGTTGGGTAGTTAGATAACTATAGTTAATATACTGGCAAGTTTGATGTATAACTACTTACCGTTAGGTAGGTGTACGTCTGAGACCAGTAGAGGTGTAGTTGGGTCAGGACGTGGCAGAAGGGAGTGTGTGTTTTTTATTGTTTCATTGATTTTGGCCGTGTGTGACTTCCCAATCAGCCACAGCTGTAGAGGGTTGTGGTTGATTGGGAGTCACACCTCAAGTCTGCCTACGTTTCCTTTGTGTTTCGTGGGTAATTGTTCTTGTCATTGTGGTTGCACCTGACAGGACTATGTTGGCTGTCAGTTTTGTTGTTTTTGTGAATTGCATAGTGTTCGTTGAATGAAATATGAAGAACCCTAACTCCGCCGCATTTTTGGTCCACTTCTTCCTCAGACAGCCGTTACAGAATTACCCACGCAAACCAGGACCCGGCTGAAGAGGAAGAGCAGCAGGAGTAGCAGCGTATGGACCAATGGACTTGGGAACAAACTCGGACGGAGAGGGACCATGGACTCAGGCTGGGGATTATCGCCTCCCGCAGTGCGGAGATTGGAAGCGGCGAGAGCTGGAGAGGCGCTTATTACGAGGAGAGAGAGCGCGAACGACGCGAGAGGCAGCCCCAATAATTTTTTGGTCGGGATGACATTGGAGGTGAGCGAGGATAAGAGGCAGAGACTGTGAGGGTTAATGCTGGGAAATTAGGAGAGAGAGATATGAGAGAGCTGCTAGTGTGGTGCATAAAGTTACGGCATTCGCCCCTAATGAGCGTGTCGTGGGAATGATGTCACCTGGAGGCAGCTCTCCATACTCGTCCTGAGGTGCGTGCTGGTTGTCTGGTAAAGACTGTGCCTGCGCCCAGAAACAGGCCTCCTGCATGTCTTCCCAGCCCTGCACGTCCTGTGCCTACGCCAGAACCAGGCCTCCTGCATGTCTTCCATCCTGGTCAAGCCCGTCTGCCTCCTCCACGGACCAGTCTCCAGTGGGTCTCCTTCTCTTGGTCAAGCCCGTGTCTCCTCCACGGACCAGTCCTCCAGTGGGTCTCTCCACCTGGTCCCTCCTGTGCCACCTCCTCCAAACCAGGCCTCCAGCAGGTCTTCCCAGACTGGTGAGTCCAGGGCCTGCTGGCCCAGAGCCAGGCCTCCGTTATGTCTCCCCAGCCTGGTGAATCCTGAGCCGGAGCTGCCAGAGTGGCCAGACTGCCCGCAGCTGCCAGAGTGGCCAGACTGCCCGCGGGCTGCCAGAGTGGCCAGACTGCCCGGAGATGCCAGAGTGGCCAGACTGCCCGGGAGCTGCCAGAGTGGCCAGACTGCCCGGAGCTGCCAGAGTGGCGACTGCCCCGGAACTACCAGAGTGGCCCTCCTGTCCTCCGGCCCAGCCCGAAAGTGGCCCTCCCTGTCCCCTCTGGCCCAGCCCGAGTGGCCCGCCTGTCCTCCGGCCCAGCCCGAGTGGCCCGCCTGTCCTCGGCCCAGCCCGAGTGGCCCGCCTGTCCTCCGGCCCAGCCCGAGTGGCCCTTCTGCCAGGGTCAGCCCGAGTGGCCCGTCTGCCCGGCAGCAGCTATCGGGCGCCACCAGTGGGCGACGCCGAAGGTGGAGCCGAGGTCCATGTCCTGCACCTGAGCCACCTCCAGGATAGGTGGGTTGGGGGGGGGAGGGTGAAGCACAGTGCCGAGTCAGTTGACGGCAGCCACCTCCCTTCCCTCCCCTTTTGTTTAGGGATTTTTTTGGTTTGTTGTCGGTTTTGTTTTTTTTCTTCTGTGTTTTATGTAGGTGCATTTCGGGGTATAAACCTTTGAGGGGGTACTGTCACGTCCTGACCAGTAGAAGGTGTAGTTGGGTCAGGATGTGGCAGAAGGGAATGTGTGTTTTTATTGTTTCATTGATTTTGGCCGTGTGACTTGCAATCAGGCACAGCTGTAGAGGGTTGTGGTTGATTGGGAGTCACACATAAGTTGCCCACGTTTCCTTTGTGTTTCGTGGGTAATTGTTCTTGTCATTGTGGTTGCACCTGACAGGACTGTGTTGGCTGTCAGTTTTGTTGTTTTTGTGAATTGCATAGTGTTCGTTGAATTAAATATGAAGAACCCTAACTCCGCCGCATTTTGGTCCACTTCTTCCTCAGACAGCCGTTACAGCTAGCTAACATACCGGTACATACTGCTGTAATGATATGCTATGTGGTTCGCAACACATTATGTCTGTCAGGGAAGGCTATTCTGATATGTCAGATGAAGAGTTCGACCAGAAAGTCAGGGCCATTAAGGCAAGGATGCCCCCATGCGGGCTTTAGAATGGTCAAAGGAAGTCTCAGAACAATGGGTCATCGTGTACAATGGAGAAGAGTTAGGGAGTCTTTGCAGAGAAGAGTTAGGGAGTCTTTGCAGAGAAGAGTTAGGGAGTCTTTGCAGAGAAGATTTAGGGAGTCTTTGCAGAGAAGAGTTAGGGAGTCTTTGCAGAGAAGAGTTAGAGAGTCTTTGCAGAGAAGAGTTAGGGAGTCTTTGCAGAGAAGAGTTAGGGAGTCTTTGCAGAGAAGAGTTAGGGAGTCTTTGCAGAGAAGAGTCAGGGAGTCTTTGCAGAGAAGAGTTAGGGGAGTCTTGGCAGAGAAGAGTTAGGGAGTCTTTGCAGAGAAGAGTTAGGGAGTCTTTGCAGTGAAGAGTTAGAGAGTCTTTGCAGTGAAGTAGTTAGGAGTCTTTGCAGAGAAGAGTTAGGGAGTCTTTGCAGAGAAGATTTAGGGAGTCTTTGCAGAGAAGAGTTAGGGAGTCTTTGCAGAGAAGAGTTAGAGAGTCTTTGCAGAGAAGAGTTAGGGAGTCTTTGCAGAGAAGAGTTAGAGAGTCTTTGCAGAGAAGAGTTAGGGAGTCTTTGCAGAGAAGAGTTAGGAGAGTCTTTGCAGAGAAGAGTTAGGAGTCTTTGCAGAGAAGAGTTAGAGAGTCTTTGCAGAGAAGAGTTAGGGAGTCTTTGCAGAGAAGAGTTAGGAGTCTTTGCAGAGAAGAGTTAGGGAGTCTTTGCAGAGAAGAGTTAGGGAGTCTTTGCAGAGAAGAGTTAGGGAGTCTTGGCAGAGAAGAGTTAGAGAGTCTTTGCAGAGAAGAGTTAGGGGAGTCTTTGCAGAGAAGAGTTAGGAGTCTTTGCAGAGAAGAGTTAGGGAGTCTTGGCAGAGAAGAGTTAGAGAGTCTTTGCAGAGAAGAGTTAGGGGGAGTCTTTGCAGAGAAAGAGTTAGGAGTCTTTGCAGTGAAGAGTTAGAGAGTCTTTGCAGAGAAGAGTTAGGGAGTCTTTGCAGAGAAGAGTTAGGGAGTCTTTGCAGAGAAGAGTTAGGGAGTCTTTGCAGAGAAGAGTTAGGGAGTCTTTGCAGAGAAGAGTTAGGGAGTCTTTGCAGAGAAGAGTTAGAGTCTTTGCAGTGAAGAGTTAGAGAGTCTTTGCAGAGAAGAGTTAGGGAGTCTTTGCAGAGAAGAGTTAGAGTCTTTGCAGAGAAGAGTTAGGGAGTCTTTGCAGAGAAGAGTTAGGAGTCTTTGCAGAGAAGAGTTAGGGAGTCTTTGCAGAGAAGATTTCAGGGAGTCTTTGCAGAGAAGATTTAGGGAGTCTTTGCAGAGAAGAGTTAGGGGGTCTTTGCAGAGAAGGGTTAGGGAGTCTTTGCAGAGAAGAGTTAGAGAGTCTTTGCAGAGAAGAGTTAGGAGTCTTTGCAGAGAAGATTTAGGGAGTCTTTGCAGAGAAGATTTAGGGAGTCTTTGCAGAGAAGAGTTAGGGGGTCTTTGCAGAGAAGAGTTAGGGGAGTCTTTGCAGAGAAGAGTTAGGGAGTCTTTGCAGAGAAGAGTTAGGGGAGTCTTTGCAGAGAAGAGTTAGGGGAGTCTTTGCAGAGAAGAGTTAGAGAGTCTTTGCAGTGAAGAGTTAGAGAGTCTTTGCAGAGAAGAGTTAGGGAGTCTTTGCAGAGAAGAGTTAGGGAGTCTTTGCAGAGAAGAGTTAGGGAGTCTTTGCAGAGAAGAGTTAGGGAGTCTTTGCAGAGAAGAGTTAGGGGAGTCTTTGCAGAGAAGATTTAGGGAGTCTTTGCAGAGAAGATTTAGGGAGTCTTTGCAGAGAAGAGTTAGGGGGGGTCTTTGCAGAGAAGAGTTAGGGGAGTCTTTGCAGAGAAGAGTTAGAGAGTCTTTGCAGAGAAGAGTTAGGGAGTCTTTGCAGAGAAGATTTAGGGAGTCTTTGCAGAGAAGATTTAGGGAGTCTTTGCAGAGAAGAGTTAGGGGGTCTTTGCAGAGAAGAGTTAGGGGAGTCTTTGCAGAGAAGAGTTAGGGAGTCTTTGCAGAGAAGAGTTAGGGAGTCTTTGCAGAGAAGAGTTAGGGAGTCTTTGCAGAGAAGAGTTAGAGAGTCTTTGCAGTGAAGAGTTAGAGAGTCTTTGCAGAGAAGAGTTAGGGAGTCTTTGCAGAGAAGAGTTAGGGAGTCTTTGCAGAGAAGAGTTAGGGAGTCTTTGCAGAGAAGAGTTAGGGAGTCTTTGCAGAGAAGAGTTAGGGAGTCTTTGCAGAGAAGATTTAGGGAGTCTTTTGCAGAGAAGATTTAGGGGAGTCTTTGCAGAGAAGAGTTAGGGGGTCTTTGCAGAGAAGAGTTAGGGAGTCTTTGCAGAGAAGAGTTAGAGAGTCTTTGCAGAGAAGAGTTAGGAGTCTTTGCAGAGAAGATTTAGGGAGTCTTTGCAGAGAAGATTTAGGGAGTCTTTGCAGAGAAGAGTTAGGGGTCTTTGCAGAGAAGAGTTAGGAGTCTTTGCAGAGAAGAGTTAGGGGAGTCTTTTGCAGAGAAGAGTTAGGGAGTCTTTGCAGAGAAGATTTAGGGAGTCTTTGCAGAGAAGAGTTAGGGAGTCTTTGCAGAGAAGATTTAGAGAGTCTTTGCAGTGAAGAGTTAGGGAGTCTTGGCAGAGAAAAGTTAGGAGTCTTGGCAGAGAAGAGTTAGGGAGTCTTTGCAGAGAAGAGTCAGGGAGTCTTGGCAGCTTGTAGATGGTGCAGGTATCATTGCATATTTCCTATCACCTAACAGCGTTAGAATAATGTAGTAACGTTAGCCTAATGTTAACTAGCTGTAGTAACGTTAGCCTAATGTTAACTAGCTGTAGTAACGTTAGCCTAATGTTAACTAGATGTAGTAACCTTAGCCTAATGTTAACTAGATGTAGTAACGTTAGCCTAATGCTAACTAGCTGTAGTAACGTTAGCCTAATGTTAACTAGATGTAGTAACGTTAGCCTAATGCTAACTAGCTGTAGTAACGTTAGCCTAATGTTAACTAGATGTAGTAACGTTAGCCTGATGTTAACTAGATGTAGTAACGTTAGCCTAATGTTAACTAGATGTAGTAACGTTAGCCTGATGTTAACTAGATGTAGTAACGTTAGCCTAATGCTAACTAGCTGTAGTAACGTTAGCCTAATGTTAACTAGATGTAGTAACGTTAGCCTAATGCTAACTAGCTGTAGTAACGTTAGCCTAATGCTAACTAGCTGCAGTAACGTTAGCCTAATGTTAACTAGATGTAGTAACGTTAGCCTGATGTTAACTAGATGTAGTAACGTTAGCCTAATGTTAACTAGATGTAGTAACGTTAGCCTGATGTTAACTAGATGTAGTAACGTTAGCTCAATGCTAACTAGCTGTAGTAACGTTAGCCTAATGTTAACTAGCTGGCCTGAGGCATCGTTGCCCATGAAAGGAAGTTAAGCTAGCGGGCAAACATTTTAGCCAGGTAGCCTTGGACAACAAAAAAATAAAAGCTTGTACTGTATGACAGAGTCATAGACTGTTTCATCAACATGGAAGAGAGACGTTTCTCTACAAGTAGGGGTGACTCAGTAGGGTGACTCAGTAGGGTGACTCAGTGGGGGTGACACAGTGGGGTGACTCAGTGGGGTGAGTCAGTAAGGTGACTCAGTGGGGTGACTCAGTAGGGTGACACAGTAAGGTGACTCAGTGGGGTGACTCAGTGGGGTGACTCAGTAGGGTGACTCAGTGGGGTGACTCAGCAGGGAGACTCAGCAGGGAGACTCAGTAGTGAGACTCAGTGGGGAGACTCAGTGGGGTGACTCAGCGGGGTGACTCAGCGGGGTGACTCAGTGGGGTGACTCATAGGGGTGACTCAGCAGGGAGACTCAGCGGGGAAGACTCAGCAGGGAGACTCAGCAGGGAGACTCAGCAGGGAGACTCAGCAGGAGACTCCAGCGGGAAGACTCAGCGGGAAGACTCAGTAGGGTGACTCAGTAGGGTGATTCAGTAGGGTGACTCAGTAGGGTGACTCCAGTAGGGTGACTCAGTGGGGTGACTCAGCGGGGTGACTCAGTGGGGTGACTCAGCGGGGTGACTCAGTGGGGTGACTCAGTGTGGTGACTCAGTAGGGTGACTCAGTAGGGTGACTCAGTGTGGTGACTCAGTAGGGTGACTCAGTGTGGTGACTCAGTAGGGTGACTCAGTGGGGTGACTCAGCGAGAAGACTCAGCGGGGTGACTCCAGTGGGGTGACTCAGTGGGGTGACTCAGTAGGGTGACTCAGTAGGGTGATTCAGTAGGGTGACTCAGTAGGGGTGACTCAGTAGGGTGACTCAGTGGGGTGACTCAGTGGGGTGACTCAGCGGGGTGACTCAGTGGGGTGACTCCAGCGGGGTGACTCAGTGGGGTGACTCAGTGTGGTGACTCAGTAGGGTGACTCAGTAGGGTGACTCAGTGTGGTGACTCAGTAGGGTGACTCAGTGTGGTGACTCAGTAGGGGTGACTCAGTGGGGTGACTCAGCGGAGAAGACTCAGCGGGGTGACTCCAGTGGGGTGACTCAGTGGGGTAACTCAGTAGGGTGACTCAGTAGGGTGACTCAGTAGGGTGACTCAGCAGGGTGACTCAGTGGGGTGACTCAGTAGGGTGACTCAGTGGGGTGACTCAGTGGGGTGACTCAGTAGGGGTGACTCAGTGGGGTGACTCAGTGGGGTGACTCAGTAGGGTGACTCAGTAGGGTGACTCAGTGGGTTGACTCAGTGGGTTGACTCAGTAGGGTGACTCAGTGGGGTGACTCAGTAGGGTGACTCAGTGGGTGACTCAGTAGGGTGACTCAGTGGGGTGACTCAGTAGGGTGACTCAGTAGTGTGACTCAGTAGGGTGACTCCAGTGGGGTGACTCAGTGGGGTGACTCAGTAAGGTGACTCGTAGGGTGACTCAGTGAAGGTGACTCAGTGGGGTGATTCAGTAGGGTGACTCAGTAAGGTGACTCAGTGGGGTGACTCAGTAAGGTGACTCAGTGGGGTGACTCAGTAGGGGTGACTCAGTGGGGTGACTCAGTGGGGTGACTCAGTAAGGTGACTCAGTGGGGTGACTCAGTGGGGTGACTCAGTGTGGTGACTCAGTAAGGTGACTCAGTGGGGTGACTCAGTAGGGTGACTCAGTGGGGTGACTCAGTGTGGTGACTCAGTAAGGTGACTCAGTGGGGGTGATTCAGCTCTAACAGAATATCAGACATCCAGAAATATATAGATAAAGATATCTGAGCCTTTCACCCAGTGCTTTGTCTCCTTCACTCCCTCTCTCATATGATATAAAGGGGATTTCTGATGAAACTTTCAGTTTTATTTCCATTGTTGAAGAATCTGTTACGAATTACCCTTGACCTGCATAGCACCCATTTCCTCCCCCAACTCTCTCTCACTCCACCTCTCCCTCCCTCCACCTCTCTCTCCCCCCCCACCTCTCTCTCCCTCAACTCTCTCCCTCCCTCCACCTCTCTCTCCTCCAACTCTCTCCCTCCCTCCACCTCTCTCTCCCTCCAACTCTCTCTCTCCCCACCTCTCTCTCCCTCCAACTCTCTCCCTCCCTCCACCTCTCTCTCCCTCCAACTCTCTCCCTCCCTCCACCTCTCTCTCCCTCCAACTCTCTCCCTCCCTCCATCTCTCTCTCACTCCACCTCTCCCTCCCTCCACCTCTCTCTCCCCCACCTCTCTCTCCTCCAACTCTCTCCCTCCCTCCACCTCTCTCTCCTCCAACTCTCTCCCTCCCTCCACCTCTCTCTCCCTCCAACTCTCTCCCTCCCTCCACCTCTCCCTCCCTCCACCTCTCCTCCCTCCAACTCTCTCCCTCCCTCCACCTCTCTCTCCTCCAACTCTCTCCTCCTCCACCTCTCCCTCCCTCCACCTCTCCCTCCCTCCACCTCTCTCCCTCCCTCCACCTCTCCCTCCCTCCACCCTCTCCCTCCCTCCACCTCTCCCTCCCTCCACCTCTCACTCCCTCCACCTCTCCCTCCCTCCAACTCTCTCCCTCCCTCCACCTCTCTCTCCCTCCAACTCTCTCCCTCCTCCACCTCTCCCTCCCTCCACCTCTCCCTCCCTCCACCTCTCTCCCCCTCCACCTCTCTCCCTCCCTCTATCTCTCTCTCCCCCACCTCTCCCTCCCTCCACCTCTCTCTCCCTCCACCTCTCCCTCCCTCCACCTCTCTCTCCCTCCATCTCTCCCTCCTCCACCTCTCCCTCCCTCCACCTCTCTCTCTCCCTCCTCCACTCTCTCTCCCTCCCTCCACCTCTCCCTCCCTCCACCTCTCCCTCCCTCCACCTCTCTCTCTCTCTCCCTCCACCTCTCTCTCCCTCCACCTCTCTCTCCCTCCACCTCTCTCCCTCCACCTCTCTCTCTCCCTCCACCTCCCTCTCCCTCCACCTCTCTCCCCTCCTCCACCTCTCTCTCCCTCCCTCCACCTCTCTCTCCCTCCCTCCACCTCTCTCTCCCTCCCTCCACCTCTCTCTCCCTCCCTCCACCTCTCTCCCTCCACCTCTCCCTCCCTCCACCTCTCTCTCCCTTCCTCCACCTCTCTCTCCCTCCACCTCTCCCTCCCTCCACCTCTCTCTCCCTCCCTCCACCTCTCTCTCCCTCCACCTCTCTCTCTCCCTCCCCTCATCCCTCCCTCCCCCTCTCTCCCTCCACCTCTCTCTCCCTCCACCTCTCTCCCTCCCTCCACCTCTCTCTCCCTCCCTCCACCTTCCCTTCCACCTCTCTCTCCCTCCACCTCTCTCTCCCTCCCCTCTCTCCCTCCCTCCCCCTCTCTCCCTCCACCTCTCTCCCTCCCTCCACCTCTCTCTCCCTCCACCTCTCCCTCCCTCCACCTCTCTCTCCCCACCTCTCCCTCCCTCCACCTCTCTCTCCCTCCAACTCTCTCCCTCCCTCCACCTCTCTCTCCCTCCACCTCCCTCCCTCCACCTCTCTCTCCTCCACCCTCCCTCCCTCCACTCCCCTCCCTCCACCTCTCTCTCTCCCTCCCTCCATCTCTCTCTCCCTCCCTCCACCTCTCCCTCCCTCCACCTCTCCCTCCCTCCACCTCTCTCTCTCTCTCCCTCCACCTCTCTCTCCCTCCACCTCTCTCTCCCCCTCCACCTCTCTCCCTCCACCTCTCTCTCTCCCTCCACCTCTCTCTCCCTCCACCTCTCTCTCTCCCTCCACCTCTCTCCCTCCCTCCACCTCTCTCTCCCTCCCTCCACCTCTCTCCCCTCCCTCCACCCTCCCCCCCCTCCACCTCTCTCTCCCTCCCTCCACCTCTCTCTCCCTCCACCCCCCTCCCTCCACCTCTCTCTCCCTCCCTCCACCCCCCTCTCCCTCCCTCCACCTCTCTCTCCCTCCCTCCACCTCTCTCTCCCTCCACCTCTCTCTCTCCCTCCCCCTCTATCCCTCCCTCCCCTCTCTCCCTCCACCTCTCTCTCTCCCTCCACCTCTCTCCCTCCCTCCACTCTCTCTCCCTCCCTCCACCCTCTCTCCCTCCACCTCTCTCTCTCCCCCCCCTCCCTCCCTCCCCTCTCTCCCTCCACCTCTCTCCCTCCCTCCACCCTCTCCCCTCCCTCCACCTCTCTCTCTCCCTCCACCTCTCTCTCTCCCTCCCCTCTCCCCTCCCCTCCCCCCTCTCCCTCCCCTCCCTCCCTCCACCTCTCTCTCTCTCCCTCCCCTCTCTCCCTCCCTCCCCTCCTCCCTCCACCTCCCCTCCACCTCTCTCTCTCCCTCCCCTCTCCCTCCCCTCTCTCCCTCCCCTCCCTCCCTCCACCTCTCTCTCCCTCCCTCCCCTCTCTCCCTCCCCTCCCTCCCTCCACTCTCTCTCTCTCTCCCCTCCACCT
>NW_025548735.1:17500-23597 GCF_905237065.1 Salmo salar
GTGTGGGTGTATTGTGGTTCGAAGGTGGGGTGTGTGTGGGTGTGTGTGGTGTATTGTGATGGGAGGTGGGGGTGTGTGGGTGTATTGTGGTGGAAGGTGGGGGTGTGTGGGTGTATTGTGATGGAAGGTGGGGTGTGTGGGTGTATTGTGGTGGAAGGTGGGGTGTGTGGGTGTATTGTGGTGGAAGGTGATGTGTGTGTGGGTGTATTGTGGTGGAAGGTGGGGTGTGTGGGTGTATTGTGATGGAAGGTGGGTGTGTGTGGGTGTATTGTGGTGGAAGGTGGTGTGTGTGGGTGTATTGTGATGGAAGGTGATGTGTGTGGGTGTATTGTGGTGGAAGGTGGGGTGTGTGTGGGTGTATTGTGATGGAAGGTGGGGTGTGTGGGTGTATTGTGGTGGAAGGTGGGTTGTGTGTTTGTGTATTGTGATGGAAGGGCTGGGGTGTGTGGGTGTATTGTGGTGGAAGGTGGCGTGTGTATGTGGGTGTATTGTGGTGGAAGTTGGGGTGTGTGGGTGTGTTGTGGTGAAGGTGGGGTGTGTGGGTGTATTGTGATGGAAGTGTGGTGTGTGTGGGTGTATTGTGGTGGAAGGTGATGTGTGTGGGTGTATTGTGATGGAAGGTAGGGTGTGTGGGTGTATTGTGATGGATGGTGGTGTGTGTGGGTGTATTTGTGATGGAAGGTGGGGTGTGTGGGTGTATTGTGGTGGAAAGTGGGGTGTGTGTGGGTGTATTGTGATGGAAGGTGGGGTGGGTGTGGGTGTATTGTGATGGAAGGTGGGGTGTGTGGGTGTATTTGGTGGAAGGTGGGGTGTGTGGGTGTATTGTGATGGAAGATGGGTGTGTGGGTATATTGTGGTGGAAGGTGGGTGTGTGTGTGGGTGGGTGTGTGTATTGTGGTGGAAGGTGGGGTGTGTGGGTGTATTGTGATGGAAGGTGGAGTGTGTGGGTGTATTGTGATGGAAGGTGGGGTGTGTGGGTGTATTGTGGTGGAAGGTGGGGTGTGTGGGTGTAGTGGTGGAAGGTGGGGTGTGGGGTGAATTGTGATGGAAGGTGGGGTAGGGTGTGGGTGTATTGTGATGGAAGGTGGGGTGTGTGGGTGTATTGTGGTGGAAGGTGCTGTGTGTGGGTGTATTGTGGTGGAAGGTGGGGTGTGTGGGTGTGCGTGGGTGTATTGTGATGGAAGGTGGGGTGTGTGTGAGTGTATTGTGGTGGAAGGTGGGGTGTGTGGGTGTATTGTGGTAGAAAGTGGGGTGTGTGTCTATTGTGATGGAAGGTGGGGTGTGTGGGTGTATTGTGATGGAAGGTGGGGTGTGTGGGTGTATTGTGCGTGGAAGTGGGGTGTGTGTGGGTGTATTGTGATGGAAGGTGGGTGTGTGTGGGTGTATTGTGATGGAAGGTAAGGTGTGTGGGTGTATTGTGGTGGAAGGTGGGGGTGTGGGTGTATTGTGATGGAAGGTGAGTGTGTGTGGGTATTGTGATGGAAGGTGGGGTCTGTGAAGTGTATTGTGATGGAATGAGTGGGGTGTGTGGGTGTATGGTGGTGGAAGGTGGGGTGTGTGGGTGTATTGTTAGTGAAGGTGGGGTGGGTGGGTGTATTGTGGTGGAAGGTGGTGTGTGTAGCTGTATGGATGGAAGGTGGGTGGGTGTATTGGAGGTGGGTGTTGTGGGTGTGTGTGGGTGTATTGTGATGGGAGGTGGGGGTGTGTGGGTGTATTGTGGAAGGTGGGTGTGTGTGGGTGTATTGTGATGAAAGGTGGGGTGTGGGTGTATTGTGGTAGAAGATGGGGTGTGTGTAGGTGTATTGTGGTAGGAAGATATGTGTGTGTGAGGTGTGTGTGTGGTGGAAGAGTAGGGTGTGTGGGGTGTGGTGTTGGAATGTGTGTGTATACGGCCAGTTAAGTGTGGTAGAAAAAGTTGTGTGTGTAGCTGTTTGTGATAAGAAGGTGGGTGTGTGTGTGGTATTGGTTCGGTGAGTGTGTGTGGCAAGTTGTGTGGGTGTTTGATGGGTGTGTGTGGAGTGTATGTGTGGTGGAAGGTGGGGTGTGTGTGGGTGTGTTGTGATAGAAGAGTGGGGTGTGTGGGTGTATTGTGGTGGAAGGTGGGAGTGTGTGGGGGTAAGCCCCTTGGTAGAAGAGTGAAGTGTGTGTGGGTGTGTTGTGGTGGAAGGTAGGGTGTGTGGGAGTGTTGCGATGGAAGGTGGAGTGTGTGGGTGTATTTTGGTGGAAGAGTGGTGTGTGTGGGTGTATTGTGATAGAAGAGTGATGTGTGTGCCGTGTATTGTGGTTGAAGAGTGGGGTGTGTGTGGGTGTGTTGTGATGGAAGGTGGGGTGTGTGGAGTTGTGTTGTGGTGGAAGGTGGGTTGTGTGTGTGTGTGTTGTGATGGAAGGTGGGGGTGTGTGGGTGTATTGTGGTGGAAGGTAGGGTGTGTATGTGCAGGTGTATTTGGTGGAGGGTGGGAGTGTGTGGAGTGTATTGTGGTAGAAGGTGAGAGTGTGTACGAATTGTATTGTGATGGAAGTGGTGTGTGGGTTGTGTTGTGGTGGAAGGTGATGTGTGTGGGTGGTGATGGAAGGTAGGGTGTGTGGGTGTATTGTGATGGATTTGGTGAGTGTGTGTGGGTATGTATTACAACGTGATGGAAGGTGGGAGTGTGTGGGTGTGTTGTGGTGGAAGGTGGGGTGTGTGTGGGTGTGTTGTGACGAGTGGGGTGGTGTGGTGTGTTTGACAGAAGGTAGGTGTGTGGGTGGGTGTGGTGACAGAAGGTGGGGTGTGTGGGTGTATTTGGTGGGAAGAGTGCTCTGTGTGTGTGGGTGTGTTGTGGTGGAAGGTGGGGTGTGTGGGTGTGCGTGGGTGTGTTGTGATAGAAGGAGTGGGGTGTTAGTGTGAGTGTTTTGGTGGAAGGTGGGGTGTGTGGGTGTATTGTGGTAGAAAGTGGGGTGTGTGTCTGTTGTGATGGAAGGTACGGGGTGTGTGGGTGTGTTGTGATGAGTCGGGGTGTGTGGGTGTATTGTGGTGGAAGGTAGAGGGGTGTGTGGGTATGTTGTGATGGAAGGTGGTGTGTGTGGGTGTGTTTTGATGGAAGGTAAGGGTGTGGGTGTGTTTTGGTGGAAGGTGGAGTGTGTGGAAGTATTGTGATGGAAGAGTGGGGTGTGTGGGTGTGTTAGCGGTGGAAGGTGGGGTGTTGTGGGTGTATTGTGATGGAAGGTGGGGTGTGTGGAAGTGTGTTTGGTAGAAGAGTGGTGTGGGTGGGTGTTTTGGTAGAAGGTGGGGTGTGTGTGGGTGTGTTTTGATAGAAGAGTGAGGGTGTGTGGGTGTATTGTGGTGGAAGTGGGTTTGTGTGTTTGTGTGTTGTGATAGAAGGTGATAAGGTTTGGTAGAAGGTGGGGTGTGTGGGTGTATTCTTAATGGAAGGTGGTGTGTGTGGGTGTATTTGGTGGAAGGTGGGGTGTGTGGGTGTTTGTGGTAGAGAAGGTGATGGTGTGTGTGGGTGTGTTGTGGTAGGAAGGTGGGGTGTGTACAGGTGTGTTTTGTGATGGAAGGTGGTGTGTTGTTGGGTGTATTGTGGTGGAAAAGGTGGTGTGTGTGGGTGTTTGTGATAGAAGAGTGATGTGTGGCAAAATGGGTGTATTGTAGTAGAAGGGAGGTAGGGGTGTGTTTAGGTGTATGTAGCGGTAGAAGAGTAGGGGTGTGTGGGTGTATTGTGGTAGGAAGAGATGGAGTTGTGTGTGTGTGTATTGTTGTGATAGAAGGTAGGGGTGTGTACAGGGTGTGTTAGTGGTGGAAGGTGGCGTGTGTATGTGGGTGTGTTTGGTGGAAGTTGGGGTGTGTGGGTGTTTGTGGTGGAAGGTGGGGTGTGTGGGTGTGTTGTGATGGAAGAGTGGTGTGTGTGTGGGTGTAATTTGGTGGAAGAGTGTGTGCTGGAGGGTGTATTGTGATAGAAGGTAAGGGTGTGTTAGGGTGTGTTATGATAGATAGTGGTGTGTTACTTGGGTGTGTTGTGATGGAAAGTTGGGGTGTGTGGGTGTATTGTGGTGGAAGGTGGGGTGTGTGTGGGTGTGTTGTAACGTGAAGGTGGGGTGGGTGTGGAGTGTTTGTGATGGAAGGTGGGGTGTGTGGGTGTTTGTGGTGGAAGGTGGGGTGTGTGGGTGTATTGTGGTGGAAGGTTGGGGTGTGTGTGGGTGTGCGTGGGTGTGTTGTGATGGAAAGGTGGGGTGTGTGTGAGTGTGTTGTGGTGGAAGGTTGGGTGTGTGGAGTGTATTGTGGTAGGGTGTGTGTTATTGTTGGAAGGTGGGGTGTGTGGGTGTATTACGATAGAAGGTAGGGTGTGTGCTGGTGTGTTTGGTGGAAGGTGGGGAGTGTGTGGGTGTGTTGTGATGGAAGAGTGGTGTTAGTGTAGGGTGTATTGTGATGGAAGTAAGGTGCAATATGTGGTGTGTTGAGGGGTGGAGTGTGGGTGTGTTTGTGATAGAAGTGGGGTGTGGCATGTGTGTGTGTGATAGAAAGAGTGGGGTGTGTGGGGTGTGTTGTGATGGAAGGTGGGGTGTGTGGGTGTATTGTGGTGAAGGTGGGGGTGTGTGGGTGTGTTGTTGGGTGGGGGTGTGTGGATGTATTGTTACGGTGGAAGGGTGGTGTGTGTGGGTGTATTGTGATAGAAGAGTGGGAGTGTGAACATATTGTAGTAGAAGGTACAAGTGTGTGGGTATATTGTGGTAGAAGGTTGTGTGTGTGGGGTATTGTGATGGAAAGGTGGGTGTGTGTGGGTGTATTGTGGTGGGAGGTGGGGTGTGTGTGGGGGTGTGTGGATGTATTGTGATGGGAGAGTGGGGTGTGTGTGTGGGTGTATTATGGTGGAAGAGTGGGAGTGTGTGGGAATTATGTATTGTGATAGAAGAGTAGGAGTGTAGGTATGTGTATTGTGGTAGAAGAGTGGGGTGTGGGTGTATTAGCAGTGAAGTGATGTGTGTGTGGGTATGTTAACTTAAGTGGAAAAATTAGGAGTGTGTAAATTTATTGTGATAGAAGACAAGTGACAATAATAGAGTGTAATGTAGTAGAAAATGTAGTGTATGTACGTATATTTTGATAGAAGAGTGGTGTGTGGAGTGTATTGTGGTGGAAGGTGAGGTGTGTGTGGGTGTATTGTGATGGAAGGTTGGGGTGTGTGGGTGTGTGGTGGAAAATTGAGGTGTGTGTGGAGTGGTGTATTGTGGTAGAAGATGGGGTGTGTGGGCATATTGTAGTGGAATATAGGTGTGTGGGTGTATTTTGATAGAAGGTGGTGTGTGTGGGTGTATTGTGGTGGAAGGCGGTGTGTGTGGGTGTATTGTGATGAAGGTGGTGGCTGTGTGGGTGTATTGTGATGGAATGGTGGTGTGTGTGGGTGTATTGTGATAGAAGAGTAGGAGTGTGTGGAAGTGTATTATGATAGAAGTGGGGTGTGTGGGTGTTGTGTGGTGGAAGGTGGAGTGTGTGTGGGTGTATTGTGGTGGAAAGGTGGGGGGTGTGTGGGTGTGTTGTGATGGAAGAGTGGGGTGGGTGTGGGTGTATTGTGATTGAAGTAGGGTGTGTGGGTGTATTGTGGTAGAAGGTAAGTGTATGGGTGTGAGTGGAGGGTGCTGTGTGTTTGGGTGTATTGTGGTGGAAAATTGGGGTGTGTGGGTGTGCGTGGGTGTATTGTGATGGAAAGGTGGGGTGTGTGTGAGTGTATTGTGGTGGAAAATTAGAGAACGTGGGTGTAGTGAAAGTGGGTGTGTCTATTGTGATAGAAGGTAGGGTATGTGGGTGTATTGTGATAGAAGGTGAGGTGTGTGGGTGTATTGTGGTGGAAAATTGAGGTGTGTGTGGGTGTATTGTGATGGAAGGTTGAGTGTTTGGGTGTGTTATGGTGGAAGGTGAGGTGTGGGTGTATTGTGATGGGATGGGAGTGTGTGGGTGTATTGTGATAGAAAAGTCGGTGTGTGGGTGTATTGTGATGAAGGTGGGGTGTGTGGGTGTATTGTGGTAGAAGGTGGGGTGTGTGAAGTGTATTGTGGTGGAAGGTGGGAGTGTGTGTGGAGTGTATTGTAATCAAGGTAGGAGTGTGTAGATATATTGTGG
>NW_025548736.1:0-31091 GCF_905237065.1 Salmo salar
CACCCCACCTTCTGTTTGCTGTGTTTTCATCGTTACCATGTTTATTCCTTTTGTGTATTTTTGTTTTCTAGTTCCTTTAGATTTACAAATGTTTTATTTCAATAATTATCCTTTCTTCTAATGCTGTATTTTATCTATTTATGAATACTATGAATAGAATGTCGAATATTAATTATTTTACAACATTCCCTATCTTGAATGGTAAAGTGTATTTGTAGAGTCCCTTTTTTTGTGCTGCGGTGATCAGTTTTTCCTGGAAGGATTGGTGGATCTGATTCATGTATGAATGAGTCTGAATATATATATATACATATAGACACACACACACACACATACACACACACAGAGAGACAAACACACACAGAGACACACACACACACACACTCTGCTCTCCTCAACCTGAATACTTTTCTGAGGTGCTGTGTGGACGGATTGGATGGTGTGGACGGTGTGGACGGTGTGGATAATGTGGACGGTGTGGATAATGTGGACAGTGTGGATAATGTGGACAGTGTGGATAATGTGGTTAATGTGGACAGTGTGGATAATGTGGACAGTGTGGATAATGTGGATAATGTGGACGGTGTGGACAGTGTGGATAATGTGGACAGTGTGGACGGTGTGGACAGTGTGGATAATGTGGACAGTGTGGATAATGTGGTTAATGTGGACAGTGTGGATAATGTGGACAGTGTGGACGGTGTGGACAGTGTGGATAATGTGGACGGTGTGGACGGTGTGGACAGTGTGGACGGTGTGGACAGTGTGGATAATGTGGGTAATGTGGACGGTGTGGACGGTGTGGACAGTGTGGATAATGTGGACAGTGTGTATAATGTGGACAGTGTGGATAATGTGGAAATATGGACGATGTGGACGGTGTGGATAATGTGGACAGTGTGGATAATGTGGATAATGTGGATGATGTGGACTGTGTGGATAATGTGGACAGTGTGGATAATGTGGACAGTGTGGATAATGTGGACAGTGTGGATAATGTGGACGGTGTGGACGGTGTGGATAATGTGGACAGTGTGGATAATGTGGACAGTGTGGATAATGTGGACAGTGTGGATAATGTGGGCGGTGTGGACGGTGTGGACAGTGTGGATAATGTGGACAGTGTGGATAATGTGGACAGTGTGGATAATGTGGGCGGTGTGGATGGTGTGGACAGTGTGGATAATGTGGACAGTGTGGATAATGTGGATAATGTGAACGGTGTGGACGGTGTGGATAATGTGATAATGTGGACGGTGTGGACAGTGTGGACAATGTGGATAATGTGGACAGCGTGGATAATGTGGAAATGTGGACAGTGTGGATAATGTGGACAGTGTGGATAATGTGGACAGTGTGGACGGTGTGGACAGTGTGGACGGTGTGGATAATGTGGACAGTGTGGATAATGTGGACAGTGTGGATAATGTGGATAATGTGGACAGTGTGGATAATGTGGACAGTGTGGACGGTGTGGACAGTGTGGACGGTGTGGATAATGTGGACAGTGTGGATAATGTGGACAGTGTGGACGGTGTGGACAGTATGGATAATGTGGACTGTGTGGATAATGTGGATAATGTGGACAGTGTGGATAATGTGGCTAATGTGGACGATGTGGACGGTGTGGATAATGTGGACAGTGTGGATAATGTGGACAGTGTGGACAGTGTGGACAGTGTGGACGGTGTGGATAATGTGGATAATGTGGATAATGTGGACGGTGTGGATAATGTGGATAATGTGGACGGTGTGGATAATGTGGGCGGTGTGGATAATGTGGATAATGTGGGCGGTGTGGATTATGTGGACAGTGTGGACAGTGTGGACAGTGTGGACGGTGTGGATCAAATCAAATTTATTTATATAGCCCTTCTTACATCAGCTGATATCTTAAAGTGCTGTACAGAAACCCAGCCTAAAACCCCAAACAGCAAGCAATGCAGGTGTAGAAGCACGGTGGCTAGGAAAAACTCCCTAGGAAAAACTCCCTAGAAAGGCCAAAACCCCTGGAAGAAACCTAGAGAGGAACCAGGCTCTGAGGGGTGGCCAGTCCTCTTCTGGCTGTGCCGGGTGGAGATTATAACAGCACATGGCCTAGATGTTCAAATGTTCATAAATGACCAGCAGGGTCAAATAATAATAATCATAGTAGTTGTCGAGGGTGCAACATGTCAGCAACTCAAGAGTAAGTGTCAGTTGGCTTTTTCATAGCCGATCATTGAGAGTATCTCTATCGCTCCTGCTGTCTCTAGAGAGTTGAAAACAGCAGGTTGAAAACAGCAGGTGATTCAGTAAGTCATTTAGCTTGGGCTTCTTCCCTGCTGTTATAATATACAGTAAGTCATTTAGCTTGGGCTTCTTCCCTGCTGTTATAATATACAGTAAGTCATTTAGCTTGGGGCTTCTCCCCTGCTGTTATAATATACAGTAAGTCATTTAGCAGGAGCTTCTCCCCTGCTGTTATAATATACAGTAAGTCATTTAGCTTGGGCTTCTTCCCTGCTGTTATAATATACAGTAAGTCATTTAGCTTGGGCTTCTCCCCTGCTGTTATAATATACAGTAAGTCATTTAGCTTGGGCTTCTTCCCTGCTGTTATAATATACAGTAAGTCATTTAGCTTGGGCTTCTCCCCTGCTGTTATAATATACAGTAAGTCATTTAGCTTGGGCTTCTTCCCTGCTGTTATAATATACAGTAAGTCATTTAGCTTGGGCTTCTTCCCTGCTGTTATAATTTACAGTAAGTCATTTAGCTTGGGCTTCTTCCCTGCTGTTATAATATACAGTAAGTCATTTAGCTTGGGCTTCTTCCCTGCTGTTATAATATACAGTAAGTCATTTAGCTTGGGCTTCTTCCCTGCTGTTATAATATACAGTAAGTCATTTAGCTTGGGCTTCTCCCCTGCTGTTATAATATACAGTATGGGGCATGGACTTTTTGTGCCCAACAATTAACGTAAATTTATTGTGTTACTGTATCTGAAATCCTGGATCACAATAAAGGTGCATATCAGTAGTCTTGGAATAATTTGGCTGTTTGATATTGTGTTATTATTTTTTTTTACAGATGGTCTTATCCAGAGCGATTTACTGTAGTGAGTGCATACATCTGATGGACAGCGATCTGTGGATGGAAATTCCTCAGCTAAATGTTCGGTATGGTTTGGAGTTCCTCATGGGTCCGTTTTATTAAGACCACTATTGTTGTGTTTTATATATACTCTATACTCAATCTACCTCTGTATTCAATGTTATTCGTTAACACAGTGTCCATGTTCACTGTTACGCCATCACTGTGATCAACAGCTTTCTTGTACAATAAAACGCCCATGCAGACTTTATCCTCTCTCAGTAACAAGCCAGGCAGACAATGCCTTGTTTTCCCCTGACTCCCCCTCTTCCCGTTCCTCCCCCTCTCCCCTGCTTCCCCTTCTTCTGCTTTCCCATCTCCCCTGCCTCCCCCTCTCCCTGACTCCCCCTCTCCCCTCTTCCCCCTCTCCCCTGCTTCCTTCTTCTGCTTTCCCATCTCCCCTGCTTCCCCCTCTCCCCTGCCTCCCCCTCTCACTTGACTCCCCCTCTCCCCCTCTTCCCCCTCTCCCCTGCTTCCCCTTCTTCTGCTTTCCCATCTCCCCTGCTTCCCCCTCTCCCCTGACTCCCCCTCTCCCCTGACTCCCCCTCTCCCCTGACTCCCCCTCTCCCTGCTACCCCCTCTCCTGACTTCCCCTCTCCCTGCTTCCCCTTCTTCTGCTTCCCCTCTCCCCTGCTTCCCCCTCTCCCCTGCTTCCCCTCTCCCCTGCTTTCCCATCCCTCCTGCTTCCCCCTCTCCCCTGCCGCCCCCTCTCCCCTGTTCCCCCTCTCCCCTGACTCCCCTCTCCCCTGCTACCCCTCTCCCTGACTCCCCCTCTCCCCTGCTTCCCCCTCTCCCCTGCTTCCCCTTCTTCTGCTTTCCCATCTCCCCTGCTTCCCCCTCTCCCTGCCGCCCCCTCTCCCCTGCTTCCCCCTCTCCCCTGCCTCCACCTCTTTCGCTGCTTCCCCTCTCCCCTGACTCCCCCTCTCCCCTGACTCCCCCTCTCCCCTGACTCCCCCTCTCCCCTGCTTCCCCCTCTCTCCTGACTTCCCCTCTCCCCTGCTTCCCCTTCTTCTGCTTCCCCTCTCCCCTGCTTCCCCTCTCCCCTGCTTCCCCCTCTCCCCTGCTTTCCCATCTCCCTCTTCCCCCTCTCCCCTGCTTCCCCCTCTCCCCTGCCGCCCCCTCTCCCCTGCTTCCCCCTCTCCCTGACTCCCCCTCTCCCCTGCTACCCCCTCTCCCCTGACTCCCCTCTCCCCTGCTTCCCCCTCTCCCCTGCTTCCCCTTCTTCTGCTTTCCCATCTCCCTGCCGCCCCCTCTCCCCCTTCTTTCCCTGCCTTTAGCAGCAGTGGTTAACATGGTGATGAAGTGATGAGTTCCTACAGTGGTTGGAGGTAAACTGGTTATTGACTGGAAACTCATGCAGCCTCCTCATGACATAACGGAGCGAACACAAGTTTTGAATTCATTGTTTTATTAACTGCGGGTGTTCTGCCACCTGCATAGGAAGATTTTTATGGCTTGCCGTGTAAACGTCAAACATTGTCATTGACATAATCTAGACGCCACTCACCTCTCTGGCCTCAGTGTTTTTATTCACGGCAAGGGGTCCTTCTTGTGTTAGATTAGAACCCTCTGGAGGGACGAGGCCTTTTAGTACTGTGTTGTGACAGTGTTAGATTAGAACCCTCTGGAGGGACGAGGCCTTTTAGTACTGTGTTGTACAGTGTTAGATTAGAACCCTCTGGAGGGACGAGGCCTTTTAGTACTGTGTTGTACAGTGTTAGATTAGAACCCTCTGGAGGGACGTGTGGCCTTTTAGTACTGTGTTGTACAGTGTTAGATTAGAACCCTCTGGAGGGACGTGTGGCCTTTTAGTACTGTGTTGTACAGTGTTAGATTAGAACCCTCTGGAGGGACGTGGCCTTTTAGTACTGTGTTGTACAGTGTTAGATTAGAACCCTCTGGAGGGACGAGGCCTTTTAGTACTGTGTTGTACAGTGTTAGATTAGAACCCTCTGGAGGGACGTGGCCTTTTAGTACTGTGTTGTACAGTGTTAGATTAGAACCCTCTGGAGGGACGAGGCCTTTTAGTACTGTGTTGTACAGTGTTAGATTAGAACCCTCTGGAGGGACGAGGCCTTTTAGTACTGTGTTGTACAGTGTTAGATTAGAACCCTCTGGAGGGACGAGGCCTTTTAGTACTGTGTTGTACAGTGTTAGATTAGAACCCTCTGGAGGGACGTGGCCTTTTAGTACTGTGTTGTACAGTGTTAGATTAGAACCCTCTGTAGGGCTGCTGGCGTGAAAGTGTATTTTTTCAATAATTATGGACCAAATAGAACCCATTATTATGTCCGGTCTTTTTAGTGAGAAATAAGGGAGAAACATTGCGAGGCGAAGCGGGAAAAATCTGATATTTAAAAAAATGATGGTCTGTGTTCAGTAGTTTTTGTACCCCAGCCAATAGGCACGGAGTGTACAAAACATTAAGAACACCTTCCTAATATTGAGTGGCACCCCCCCCTTTAACCCCTCAGAACAGCCTCAGTTCATCAGGGCATGGACTCTACAAGGTGTCAAAAGCGTTTCCACAGGGATGCTGGCCCCATGTTGACTCCAATGCTTCCCCACAGTTGTGTCAAGTTGACTGGATGTCCTTTTGGGTGGATGGACCATTCTAGATACACACGGGAAACTGTTGAGCGTGAAAAACCCAGCAGCGTTGCAGTTCTTGACACAAACCAGTACACCTGGCACCTAAAACGTACCCTGTTCAAAGGCACTTAAATCTTTGTCTTTCTTGCCCATTCACCCTCTGAATGGCACACATAAACAATACATGTCTCAATTGTTTAGAAGCTTAAAAATATATATTTTTTTAAACCTGTCTCCGCCCCTTCATCTACACGGATTGAAGTGGATTTAACAAGTGACATCATTAAGGGGAACATAACTTTTTACCTGGATTCACCTGGTCATTCTATGTCAATGGAAAGAGCAGGTGTTGTTAATGTTTTGTACACTCAGTGTGATTTCATCAAGACACATTACAGTAGCGCTGATTAATGCTCCAACTTTTCCTTTCCCTTTTCTCCACCCCCCTCCCCCCCAGGAAGTGTGTCAGTGATGAGGCAGGAGACTGGGGGAGGTGAGGAATGCTATTAGTTGAGCTCTTCTCCTCCATCACCAACCCTGTCTCTGACGCAGGCGTCCACTTCCTGTGATTGGTGGATTGGTGGAGCAGCCTGGCGAGCGGAGCGGCGTGTGGGAGACTGACTCATCTCTAGGTGGGTAGAGAGAGGACAGAGAGAGAGAGAGAGAAGGTGGAGAAGAGACAGGAGAGAGAAAGAGAGAGAGAGGTGGAGAAGAGACAGAGGAGGGAGAGAGAGAAGGTGGAGAAGAGACAGAGGAGGGAGAGAGAGGGGTGGAGAAGAGACAGAGGGAGAGAGAGAGGGGGGTGGAGGAAGAGACAGAGGAGGGAGAGAGAGAAGGTGGAGAAGAGACAGAGGGAGAGAGAGAGAGAGAGAGAGGTGGAGAAGAGACAGAGGAGGGAGAGAGAGGGGTGGAGAAGAGACAGAGGAGGGAGAGAGAGGGGTGGAGAAGAGACAGAGGAGGGAGAGAGAGAGGTGGAGAAGAGACAGAGAGGAGAGAGAAGGTGGAGAAGAGATAGAGGAGGGAGAGAGTGAAGGTGGAGAAGAGACACAGAGAGAGAGAAGGTGGAGAAGAACATTTCAAGCAGACAACCTAAGAAAATGAACAACAATGACAAATGGTTTGATGAAGAATGCAACAACCTAATAAAGATATTGAGAAACCTGTCCAACCAAAAACATAGAGACACACAAAACCTGATTCACCACCTTCACTATGGTGAATCACTAAAACAATACAGAAATACACTACGGAAAAAGGAACAGCACGTCAGAAATCAGCTCAATGTAATTGAAGAATCAATAGACTCTAACCACTTCTGGGGAAATTGGAAAACACTAAACAAACAACAATGTAAAGAGTTATCCTAGCCTAAGTCTTCTCATGCTTTGTTGATTTAAAAAACCTTTCGACTCAATTTGGCCTGAGGATCTGGTATACAAATTGATGGAAAGTGATGTTGGGGGGAAAACATAAGACATTATAAAATCCATGTACACAAACAACAAGTGCGCAGTTAAAATAGGCAAAAAACACACATTTCTTTCCACAGGGCCGTGGGTTGAGACAGGGATGCAGTTTAAGCCCCACCCTCTTCAACATATATATCAACGAATTGGCGAGGGCACTGGAACAGTCTGCAGAACCCGGCCCTCACCCTACTAGAATCTGAAGTCAAATGTCTACTGTTTGCTGATGATCTGGTGCTTCTGTCCTCAACTAAGGAGGGCCTACAGCAGCACCTAGATCTTCTGCACAGATTCTGCCAGACCTGGGCCCTGACAGACCTGGGCCCTGACAATAAATCTCAGTAAGCCAAAAATAAGGGTGTTCCAAAAAAGGTCCAGTTGCCAGGACCACAAATACAAATTCCATCTAGACACCGTTGCCCTAGAGCACACAAAAAACTATACATACCTTGGCCTAAACATCAGCGCCACAGGTAACTTCCACAAAGCTGTGAATGATCTGAGAGACAAGGCAAGAAGGTCCTTCTATGCCATCAAAAGGAACATAAAATTCGACATACCAATTAGGATCTGGCAAAAAATACTTTGGTCATTTATAGAAGCCATTGCCCTTTATGGTTGTGAGGTCTGGGGTCTGCTCACTAACCAATAATTCACAAAATGGGACAAACACCAAATTGAGACTCTGCATACAAAATTCAGCTATAATATCCTCCGTGTACAACGTAGAACACCAAATAATACATGCAGAGCAGAATTAGACCAAAACCCACTAATTATCAAAATCCAGAAAAGAGACGTTAAATTCTACAACCACCTAAAAGGAAGCGATTCCCAAACCTTCCATAACAAAGCCATCACCTACAGAGAAATGAACCTAGAGAAGAGTCCCCTAAGCAAGCTGGTCCTGGGGCTCTGTTCACAAACTTAAACAGACCCAACAGAGCCCCAGGACAGCAACACAATTAGACCCAACCAAATCATGAGAAAACAAAAAGATAATTACTTGACAAATTGGAAAGAATTTACAAAAAAGCTGAGCAAACTAGAATGTTATTTGGCCCTAAACAGAGAGCACACAGTGGCAGAATACCTGACCACTGTGACTGACCCAAACTTAAGAAAAGCTTTGACTATGTACAGACTCAGTGAGCATAGCCTTTCCATTGAGAAACGCCGTAGAAGGCAGACCTGGCTCTCAAGAGAAGACAGGCTGTATGCACACCGCCCACAAAATGAGGTGGAAACTGAGCTGTACTTCCTAACCTCCTGCCAAATGTATGACCATATTAGAGACACATATTTCCCTCAGATTACACAGACCCACAAAGAATTAAAAAACAAACCCGATTTTGATAAACTCCCATATCTACTGGGTGAAATACCACAGTGTTCCATCACAGCAGCAAGATTTGTGACTTGTTGCCACAAGAAAAGGGCAACCAGTGAAGAACAAACACCATTGTAAATACAACCCATATTTATGTTTATTTATTTTCCCTTTTGTACTTTAACTATTTGCACATCATTACATCACTGTATATAGACATAATATGACATTTGTAATGTCTTTATTCGTTTTGGAACTTCTGTGAGTGTAACGTTTACTGTTAATGTTTTGTTTATTTCACTTTTGTATATTATCTAGTTCACTTGCTTTGGCAATGTATCATATGTGTCCCATGACAATAAAGCCCTTACATTGAATTGAAATTGAATTGAAGAGACCGAGAGGAGGGCAAGAGAGAGAGAGAGAGAGAGAGAAGAAGGGGGTGGGGGGGGTGGAGAAGAGAAAGTCAGGGAGAGAGAGAGAGAGAGAGAGAGAGAGAGAGAAAGAAAGAAGGGGGTGGAGAAGAGAAAGTCGGGAGAGAGAGAGAGAGAGAGAGAGAGAGAGAGAGAGAGGGGGTGGGGGGGTGGAGAAGAGAAAGACAGGAGAGAGAGAGAGAGAGAGAGAGAGAGAGAGAGAAGAAGGGGTGGGGGGGGTGGAGAAGAGAAAGACAGGAGAGAGAGAGAGAGAGAGAGAGAGAGAGAGAGAGAGAGAGAGAGAGAGAGAGAGAGAGAGAGAGAGAGAGAGAGAGAGAGAGAGAGAGAGGGTGGAGAAGAGACAAAGAGAGAGAGGCACTGAGTCATCAGTGGGACGACCTGGTTGGTGCCAAGCTCCCTACCACTCCAACTGAGCCCTGAGTCTCACCACAAAACACTGGAGGAACGGGAGAGTACAGGAGAGGAGGGGGTGGAGAGGAAATGAAAGGAGAGGAGAGAAAAGGAGTGAAGCGAAGCGGAGAAAATCACACTACAGCAGGACGAAGAAGAGGAGGACCTAACTTATTGAATAACTTCTCCTAACTCGTCATGCATTATGACATGATGCCTGACATTTAAACGCCCTACATAGGTCCAGATTTAGTGTTGTTATATGAATAGGTTCCTGTGGAAAGAAAGAAATTAAAAGGAAATCTGTTTCGCCGAATCACGTGTTATTGAGATATCTCTATTATATATTCAGAATCTCTTTGATGTGTTTCTCCAAGCCCTAAGCAAGCACTTAACAACTTAACATAACATTGCAGCTAAGATTGTCTGTCTGTCTGTCTGTCTGTCTGTCTGTCTGTCTGTCTGTCTGTCTGTCTGTCTGTCTGTCTGTCTGTCTGTCTGTCTGTCTGTCTGTCTCTCTCTCTCTCTCTCTCTCTCTCTCTCTCTCTCTCTCTCTCTCTCTCTCTCTCTCTCTCTCTCTCTCTCTCTCTCTCTCTGTGTAAGTGGCTTACCTCTGGTGATGGCAGTGACGCCTTATAATTCTGCACTAATAAACTAAACGTATGTAAGTTTAACTTTAACTGGGCCTTTTGGGGCAGAAACTACTGAGTCTGTCTATATGAACGGGCCTCTGTGCCAGCATCTCACTGTGAACAACCAAGGGAACTTCCCAGATACCATTTCCACTCTCTCCCTCTCTTACAATGTGAATTCTGGTGACTGAAAATCAGGACAACAATAGTTGTAATTAAGGAAAGGATATCATGCCTAATGTAGACCTATTGATTGTTATCATTGCTCTTTGTAGTACAAAGTATACTTGATAACGTTGTGTAACTGATTGACATCCTCTCCTCATCTGATCTCCTCATCTCATCTCTTCATCTCATCTCATCTCCTCATCTCATCTCCTCATCTCCTCATCTCATCTCCTCATCTCCTCATCTCATCTCCTCATCTCATCTCATCTCATCTCCTCATCTCATCTCATCTCCTCATCTCCTCATCTCATCTCATCTCCTCATCTGATCTCCTCATCTCATCTCATCTCCTCATCTCATCTCCTCATCTGATCTTCTCATCTGATCTCCTCATCTCTTCATCTCATCTCCTCATCTCATCTCCACATCTCATCTCTTCGTCTCCTCATCTCATCTTATCTCCTCATCTCATCTCCTCCATACTCCCCAGAGGTCTGTCTGTACAGCTGACAAATTCGTATTTACAATGATGGCCTACCGGGGAACACAGTGGGTTAACTGCCCTGTTCAGGAGCAGAACGACAGATTTCTACCACGTCAGCTCAAGGATTCGATCCAGCAACTTTTCAGTTACTGGCCCAACACTCTAACCACTAAGCTACCTGCCGCCCCTCCACTCTAACCACTAAGCTACCTGCCGCCCCTCCACTCTAACCACTAGGCTACCTGCCGCCCCTCCACTCTAACCACTAGGCTACCTGCCGCCCCTCCACTCTAACCACTAGGCTACCTGCCGCCCCTCCACTCTAACCACTAGGCTACCTGCCGCCCTCCACTCTAACGACTAGGCTACCTGCCGCCCCTCCACTCTAACCACTAGGCTACCTGCCGCCCCTCCACTCTCAACCACTAGGCTACCTGCCGCCCCTCCACTCTAACCACTAGGCTACCTGCCTCCCCTCCACTCTAACCACTAGGCTACCTGCCGCCCCTCCACTCTAACCACTAGGCTACCTGCCGCCCTCCACTCTAACCACTGGGCTACCTGCCGCCCTCCACTCTAATGACTAGGCTACCTGCCGCCCTCCACTCTAACGACTAGGCTACCTGCCGCCCCTCCACTCTAACCACTAGGCTACCTGCCGCCCCTCCACTCTAACGACTAGGCTACCTGCATCCCCTCCACTCTAACCACTAGGCTACCTGCCGCCCCCTGCACTCTAACCACTAGGCTACCTGCCGCCCCTCCACTCTAACCACTAGTCTACCTGCCGTCCCTCCACTCTAACCACTAGGCTACCTGCCGCCCCTCCACTCTAACCACTAGGCTACCTGCCGCCCCTCCACTCTAATCACTAGGCTACCTGCCGCCCCTCCACTCTAACGACTAGGCTACCTGCCGCCCCTCCACTCAAACCGCTAGGCTACCTGCCGCCCCTCCACTCTAACGACTAGGCTACCTGCCTCCCCTCCACTCTAACCACTAGGCTACCTGCCGCCCCTCCACTCTAACCACTAGGCTACCTGCCGCCCCTCCACTCTAACCACTAGTCTACCTGCCGCCCATCCACTCTAACCACTAGTCTACCTGCCGCCCCTCCACTCTAACCACTAGGCTACCTGCCGCCCCTCCACTCTAACCACTAGGCTACCTGCCGCCCCTCCACTCTAACCACTAGGCTACCTGCCGCCCTCCACTCTAACGACTAGGCTACCTGCCGCCCCTCCACTCTAACGACTAGGCTACCTGCCTCCCCTCCACTCTAACCACTAGGCTACCTGCCGCCCCTCCACTCTAACGACTAGGCTACCTGCCGCCCCTCCACTCTAACGACTAGGCTACCTGCCGCCTCTCACTCTAACCACTAGGCTACCTGCCGCCCCTCCACTCTAACGACTAGGCTACCTGCCGCCCCTCCACTCTAACCACTAGGCTACCTGCCGCCCTCCACTCTAACCACTAAGCTACCTGCCGCCCCTCCACTCTAACCACTAAGCTACCTGCCGCCCCTCCACTCTAACCACTAGGCTACCTGCCGCCCTCCACTCTAACCACTAGGCTACCTGCCGCCCCTCCACTCTAACCACTAGGCTACCTACCGCCCCTCCACTCTAACGACTAGGCTACCTGCCGCCCCTCCACTCTAACCACTAGGCTACCTGCCGCCCCTCCACTCTAACCACTAGGCTACCTGCCGCCCTCCACTCTAACCACTAGGCTACCTGCCGCCCCTCCACTCTAACCACTAGGCTACCTGCCTCCCCCTCCACTCTAACCACTAGGCTACCTGCCGCCCCTCCACTCTAACCACTAGGCTACCTGCCGCCCTCCACTCTAACCACTAGGCTACCTGCCGCCCCTCCACTCTAATGACTAGGCTACCTGCCGCCCCTCCACTCTAACGACTAGGCTACCTGCCGCCCTCCACTCTAACCACTAGGCTACCTGCCGCCCCTCCACTCTAACGACTAGGCTACCTGCATCCCCTCCACTCTAACCACTAGGCTACCTGCCGCCCCTGCACTCTAACCACTAGGCTACCTGCCGCCCCTCCACTCTAACCACTAGTCTACCTGCCGTCCCTCCACTCTAACCACTAGGCTACCTGCCGCCCCTCCACTCTAACCACTAGGCTACCTGCCGCCCCTCCACTCTAAAGACTAGGCTACCTGCCGCCCCTCCACTCTAACCACTAGGCTACCTGCCGCCCCTCCACTCAAACCGCTAGGCTACCTGCCGCCCCTCCACTCTAACGACTAGGCTACCTGCCTCCCCTCCACTCTAACCACTAGGCTACCTGCCGCCCCTCCACTCTAACCACTAGGCTACCTGCCGCCCCTCCACTCTAACCACTAGTCTACCTGCCGCCCATCCACTCTAACCACTAGTCTACCTGCCGCCCCTCCACTCTAACCACTAGGCTACCTGCCGCCCCTCCACTCTAACCACTAGGCTACCTGCCGCCCCTCCACTCTTACGACTAGGCTACCTGCCGCCCCTCCACTCTAACCACTAGGCTACCTGCCGCCCCTCCACTCTAACCACTAGGCTACCTGCCGCCCCTCCACTCTAACCACTAAGCTACCTGCCGCCCCTCCACTCTAACCACTAAGCTACCTGCCGCCCCTCCACTCTAACCACTAGGCTACCTGCCGCCCCTCCACTCTAACCACTAGGCTACCTGCCGCCCCTCCACTCTAACCACTAGGCTACCTACCGCCCCTCCACTCTAACGACTAGGCTACCTGCCGCCCCTCCACTCTAACCACTAGGCTACCTGCCGCCCCTCCACTCTAACCACTAGGCTACCTGCCGCCCCTCCACTCTAACCACTAGGCTACCTGCCTCCCCTCCACTCTAACCACTAGGCTACCTGCCGCCCCTCCACTCTAACCACTAGGCTACCTGGCGCCCCTCCACTCTAACCACTAGGCTACCTGCCGCCCCTCCACTCTAACGACTAGGCTACCTGCATCCCCTCCACTCTAACCACTAGGCTACCTGCCGCCCCTCCACTCTAACCACTAGGCTACCTGCCGCCCCTCCACTCTAACCACTAGTCTACCTGCCGTCCCTCCACTCTAACCACTAGGCTACCTGCCGCCCCTCCACTCTAACCACTAGGCTACCTGCCGCCCCTCCACTCTAACCACTAGGCTACCTGCCGCCCCTCCACTCTAACCACTAGGCTACCTGCCGCCCCTCCACTCTAACCACTAGGCTACCTGCCGCCCCTCCACTCTAACCACTAGGCTACCTGCCGCCCCTACACTCTAACCACTAGGCTACCTGCCGCCCCTCCACTCTAACCACAAGGCTACCTGCCGCCCCTCCACTCTAACCACTAGGCTACCTTCCGCCCCTCCACTCTAACCACTAGGCTACCTGCCGCCCCTCCACTCTAACCACTAGGCTACCTGCCGCCCCTCCACTCTAACCACTAGGCTACCTGCCGCCCCTACACTCTAACCACTAGGCTACCTGCCGCCCTCCACTCTAACCACAAGGCTACCTGCCGCCCCTCCACTCTAACCACTAGGCTACCTTCCGCCCCTCCACTCTAACCACTAGGCTACCTGCCGCCCCTCCACTCTAACCACTAGGCTACCTGCCGCCCCTCCACTCTAACGACTAGGCTACCTGCCGCCCCCACTCTAACCACTAGGCTACCTTCCGCCCCTCCACTCTAACCACTAGGCTACCTGCCTCCCCTCCACTCTAACCACTAGGCTACCTGCCGCCCCTCCACTCTAACGACTAGGCTACCTGCCGCCCCAATGGAGGATGGAGCTGTATACAAAGCTGTTCATTTTAGTAATTCTAGTAATTAATTCTATTCAAACACCCCATTGACAAGGTACAAATCAGTCGTTCTGCCCCTGAACAAGGCAGTTAACCCACTGTTACTAGGCCGTCATTGAAAATAAGAATTTGTTCTTAACTGACTTGCCTAGTTAAATAAAGGTAAAATAATATATATATTTTTTTAAATCAAAGGAAACAAGCACTCTGTCACGATTGTCGTTGGTAATGGAGGACCAAAACGCAGCAGGTATGTGTAAGCTCATCTTGACGTTTATTAACTCAGAATGAACGTACAAAAATAACTAAAACAAGAGAACGAACGATCAACAGACAGTCTGGCAAGGCACAAGGCTAAACACAGAACAATCTCCCACGAATACACAGACAAACACACCCAACTAATATAGGACTTCCAATCAAAGGCAACACCACACAGCTGCCTTACATTTACATTTACATTTAAGTCATTTAGCAGACGCTCTTATCCAGAGCGACTTTCAAATTGGTGGATTCACCTTATGATATCCAGTGGAACAACCACTTTACAATAGTGCATCTAAATCTTTTAAGGGGGGGTTAGAAGGATTACTTTATCCTATCCCAGGTATTCCTTAAAGAGGTGGGGTTTCAGGTGTCTCCGGAAGGTGGTGATTGACTCCGCTGTCCTGGCGTCGTGAGGGAACTTGTTCCACCATTGGGGTGCCAGAGCAGCGAACAGTTTTGACTGGGCTGAGCGGGAACTGTGCTTCCTCAGAGGTAGGGAGGCGAGCAGGCCAGAGGTGGATGAACGCAGTGCCCTTGTTTGGGTGTAGGGCCTGATCAGAGCCTGAAGGTACGGAGGTGCCGTTCCCCTCACAGCTCCGTAGGCAAGCACCATGCTCTTGTAGCGGATGCGAGCTTCAACAGGAAGCCAGTGGAGAGAGCGGAGGAGCGGGGTGACGTGAGAGAACTTGGGAAGGTTGAACACCAGACGGGCTGCGGCGTTCTGGATGAGTTGTAGGGGTTTAATGGCACAGGCAGGGAGCCCAGCCAACAGCGAGTTGCAGTAATCCAGACGGGGAGATGACAAGTGCCTGGATTAGGACCTGCGCCGCTTCCTGTGTGAGGCAGGGTCGTACTCTGCGAATGTTGTAGAGCACGAACCTACAGGATCGGGTCACCGCCTTGATGTTAGTAGAGAACGACAGGGTGTTGTCCAGGGTCACGCCAAGGTTCTTAGCACTCTGGGAGGAGGACACAATGGAGTTGTCAACCGTGATGGCGAGATCATGGAACGGGCAGTCCTTCCCCGGGAGGAAGAGCAGCTCCGTCTTGCCGAGGTTCAGCTTGAGGTGGTGATCCGTCATCCACACTGATATGTCTGCCAGACATGCAGAGATGCGATTCGCCACCTGGTTATCAGAAGGGGGAAAGGAGAAGATTAATTGTGTGTCGTCTGCATAGCAATGATAGGAGAGACCATGTGAGGATATGACAGAGCCAAGTGACTTGGTGTATAGCGAGAACAGGAGAGTGCCTAGAACAGAGCCCTGGGGGACACCAGTGGTGAGAGCACGTGGTGCGGAAACAGATTCTCGCCACGCCACCTGGTAGGAGCGACCTGTCAGGTAGGACGCAATCCAAGCGTGGGCCGCGCCGGAGATGCCCAACTCGGAGAGGGTCGAGAGGAGGATCTGATGGTTCACCGTATCAAAGGCAGCAGATAGGTCTAGGAGGATGAGAGCAGAGGAGAGAGAGAGTTAGCTTTAGCAGTGCGGAGAGCCTCCGTGACACAGAGAAGAGCAGTCTCAGTTGAATGACCAGCCTTGAAACCTGACTGATTTGGATCGAGAAGGTCATTCTGAGAGAGATAGCAGGAGAGCTGGCCAAGGACGGCACGTTCAAGAGTTTTGGAGAGAAAAGAAAGAAGGGATACTGGTCTGTAGTTGTTGACTTCGGAGGGATCGAGTGTAGGTTTTTTCAGAAGGGGTGCAACTCTCGCTCTCTTGAAGACGGAAGGGACGTAGCCAGCGGTCAAGGATGAGTTGATGAGCGAGGTGAGGTAAGGGAGAAGGTCTCCGGAAATGGTCTGGAGAAGAGAGGAGGGGATAGGGTCAAGCGGGCAGGTTGTTGGGCGGCCGGCCGTCACAAGACGCGAGATTTCATCTGGAGAGAGAGGGGAGAAAGAGGTCAAAGCACAGGGTAGGGCGGTGTGAGCAGGACCAGCGGTGTCGTTTGATTTAGCAAACGAGGATCGGATGTCGTCAACCTTCTTTTCAAAATGGTTGACGAAGTCATCCGCAGAGAGGGAGGAGGGGGAGGGAGAGGAGGATTCAGGAGGGAGGAGAAGGTGGCAAAGAGCTTCCCTAGGGTTAGAGGCAGATGCTTGGAATTTAGAGTGGTAGAAAGTGGCTTTAGCAGCAGAGACAGAAGAGGAAAATGTAGAGAGGAGGGGGAGTGAAAGGACGCCAGGTCCGCAGGGGAGGCGAGTTTTCCTCCATTTCCGCTCGGCTGCCCGGAGCCCTGTTCTGTGAGCTCGCAATGAGTCGTCGAGCCACGGAGCAGGAGGGGAGGACCGAGCCGGCCTGGAGGATAGGGGACATAGAGAATCAAAGGATGCAGAAAGGGAGGAGAGGAGGGTTGAGGAGGCAGAATCAGGGGATAGGTTGGAGAAGGTTTGAGCAGAGGGGAAGAGATGATAGGATGGAAGAGGAGAGAGTAGAGAGAGAGAGCGAAGGTTGGGACGGCGCAATACCATCCGAGTAGGGGCAGAGTGAGAAGTGTTGGATGAGAGCGAGAGGGAAAAGGATACAAGGTAGTGGTCGGAGACTTGGAGGGGAGTTGCAATGAGATTAGTGGACGAACATCATCTAGTAAAGATGAGGTCAAGTGTATTGCCTGCCTTGTGAGTAGGGGGGGAAGGTGAGAGGGTGAGGTCAAAAGAGGAGAGGAGTGGAAAGAAGGAGGCAGAGAGGAATGAGTCAAAGGTAGACGTGGGGAGGTTAAAGTCACCCAGAACTGTGAGAGGTGAGCCATCCTCAGGAAAGGAACTTATCAAGGCGTCAAGCTCATTGATGAACTCTCCAAGGGAACCTGGAGGGCGATAAATGATAAGGATGTTAAGCTTGAAAGGGCTGGTAACTGTGACAGCATGGAATTCAAATGAGGAGATAGACAGATGGGTCAGGGGAGAAAGAGAGAATGTCCACTTGGGAGAGATGAGGATTCCAGTGCCACCACCCCGCTGGCCAGATGCTCTCGGGGTATGCGAGAACACGTGGGCAGACGAGGAGAGAGCAGTAGGAGTAGCAGTGTTATCTGTGGTAATCCATGTTTCCGTCAGTGCCAAGAAGTCGAGGTGCTGGAGGGTAGCATAGGCTGAGATGAACTCTGCCTTGTTGAGACCTGGAACTCCACGTGGGTCGTGCACGCTGGGACCACCAGGTTAGAGTGGCAGCGGCCACGCGGTGTGAAGCGTTTGTGTGGCCTGTGCAGAGGGGAGAGAACAGGGATAGACAGACACATAGTTGACAGGCTACAGAAGAGGCTACGCTAATGCAAAGGAGATTGGAATGACAAGTGGACTACACTTCTCGAATGTTCAGAAAGTTAAGCTTACGTTGCAAAAATTTTATTGACTAAAAATGACGAAGATGATACAGTACTGCTGGCTGGTGAAGTAGGCTAGCTAGCAGTGGCTGCGTTGTTGACTTTGTTTGAATGTGTAGCTGGCTAGGTAACCTATTTTCGTCGTGGGGGACGAAAATAGCTGGCTAGCTAACCTCGATAATTACTCCAAACTACACAAATATCAAACTATGACAAAGTCAAATAACACTGCACTAGACAAATCGTTCCATTGTAATGTATTAGTTTCTACAGTGCTGCTAGTCAGTAAAGGTTGGCTAGCTAGCAGTGGGTTTGATGATGACTAGGTGTGTTGACTAAGTCTGGAGTCTAGACAACGGCGTCGCGTCGCGGCGCGGCTGGCTAACTAACCTCGATAATTACTCTAAACTACACAATTATCTTAGATACAAAGACAGCAAAGACAGCTATGTAGCTAGCTAGCACTACACTAATCAAGTCGTTCTGTTGTAATGTAATAGTTTCTACAGTGCTGCTAGTCAGTAGAAGTTGGCTAGTTGGCTATCTAGCAGTGTTGACTAAGTTAGGAGGACGAAAACAGCTGGCTGGCTAGCTAACCTCGATAATTACTCTAAACTACACAATTATCTTTGATACAAAGACGGCTATGTAGCTAGCTAAGAAAAAATTGCTCCGATCAAACAAATCAAACCGTTGTAATGTAATGAAATGTAATATTACCTGTGGAGCGAAGCGAAGTGCGTCTACCTTCTCCAAACTCGGAAGTATGGGAGAGGGTATTTGCCTTCAATTGGAAGTCCACCCCAATTAACTCAACATAGAAATAGATCAACCAGACTACACATAGAAATACATCAACATAGACCATAACTCAAAACCCGGAAATAATAAATCAAACGCCCTCCTAACTAACACACCACCCTGAACCACATAAAACAAATACCCTCTGCCACGTCCTGACCAAACTAAAATTACAATTTACCCTTATACTGGCCAGGACATGACACACTCATTAAGATCAGATGTGGCCAATTGCACGCTTATCTGAACTATCTATCAGAACACACTTAACAAGTTTCAGGATAGAGTTTTGTTGATGCTGAGAACAAAATGTTGTTTTTAAATAACATTCTCTGAACGTTACTAACGTTTATAGGGAACGTTTTCTTAACGTTCTCTGAAGAATTAGAGAACATGACTTTAAATAGAACCATGGGGAAATCTGCAGGAAACGTTATGCTGACGTACTGAAATTCCCACAGAAGAACGTTGTTTCATAACTTTCTCTGAACTATTTGAGGACATTCCCAATGTCAAACCAGTTGGACAACGTTCCTAGAACATTACCAGCATGTTTAATTAAATGTAACCATGTTTGAACTTTCAGGAAACATTCTGTTAAAATAATGAAATACCAAGAAAAAAGTTACTTAAATGTGCTGAGAATTTTCCGAAGCAAAGCAACTATCCTGCACCGTTCCCAGAACGTTGTGGGAAAGTTGTATACAAAATAACCATAGGACAACCACGCTCTCACCACGCTCTAAGAAACATATGGTTCTCAGAATGTTGTGTGCTAGCTGGGTCCCCTGGGCTGGGTGGTATCCCCTGGGCTGGGTAGTATCCCCTGGGCTGGGTGGTATCCCCTGGGCTGGGTGGTATCCCCTGGGCTGGGTGGTATCCCCTGGGCTGGGTAGTATCCCCTGGGCTGGGTAGTATCCCCTGGGCTGGGTAGTATCCCCTGGGCTGGGTGGTATCCACTGGGCTGGGTAGTATCCACTGGGCTGGGTAGTATCCACTGGGCTGGGTAGTATCCCCTGGGCTGGGTAGTATCCCCTGGGCTGGGTAGTATCCCCTGGGCTGGGTAGTATCCCCTGGGCTGGGTGGTATCCCCTGGGCTGGGTGGTATCCACTGGGCTGGGTAGTATCCCCTGGGCTGGGTTGGATCCCCTGGGCTGGGTAGTATCTCCTGGGCTGGGTAGTATCCACTGGGCTGGGTAGTACCCCCTGGGCTGGGTAGTATCCCCTGGGCTGGGGGGTATCCCCTGGGCTGGGGGGTATCCCCTGGGCTGGGTAGTATCCCCTGGGCTGGGTGGGCTGGGTAGTATCCCCTGGGCTGGGTAGTATCCACTGGGCTGGGTAGTATCCCCTGGGCTGGGTGGTATCCCCTGGGCTGGGTAGTATCCACTGGGCTGGGTAGTATCCCCTGGGCTGGGTGGTATCCCCTGGGCTGGGTGGGCTGGGTAGTATCCCCTGGGCTGGGTGGTACCCCTCACATAGGCAGGAGCTGCTTTCAGGAACTAAACTGGCTGCCTGTTGAGGCTAGGGTGTCCCAGATTAGACTAGGTTTGGATTACAGGAGTATTTATGGTCCTGCGCCCAGATATAATAATAAGTGATTACTTTCCTCGTGTTACTGGATCAGGTGTTGCTGATGTGTGCTCATACAGGTTCAGGAGTAATGCTGGGAAAGGTACTTTCTTGTAAACTGGAGCCTCAGAAGGGAATGAGTTGCCTCTGCCTATAAAAACAACGTCCTCTCTGAGCAGCTTTAAAAATAAAGTAAAAATATTTTTGACGTCTTCTGTGCCCATATGAATAACCCCTATGATGTAACTGGCATGACGAGATAGATGTTCTTCTTCTCTGTTTTTGTTTTATTATTTCACTGCCATAACGTGTTGGATCTTGTGTAGCCATCTTGTCTCAAGAGGACCACAATGGAAATCAGTCCCAGAATGTATTGTGTATTGTCCTCCATGATTTAACAATGGAAATCAGTCCCAGAATGTATTGTGTATTGTCCTCCATGATTTAACAATGGAAATCAGTCCCAGAATGTATTGTGTATTGTCCTCCATGATTTAACAATGGAAATCAGTCCCAGAATGTATTGTGTATTGTCCTCCATGATTTAACAATGGAAATCAGTCCCAGAATGTATTGTGTATTGTCCTCCATGATTTAACAATGGAAATCAGTCCCAGAATGTATTGTGTATTGTCCTCCATGATTTAACAATGGAAATCAGTCCCAGAATGTATTGTGTGTCACACTCCATGATTTAAATCATGTGCATGTATTGCTTTTTCAAGTTTTAGTTGTGCTTGTTTTTTTAAATAGTCAAATTAATAGACTAAATAAAACTAAACAATACCTGCTGTCTGGTTCTAGAATACAACATTACCTAATGTCTGGTTCTAATATACAACATTACCTACTGTCTGGTTCTAGAATACAACATTACCTAATGTCTGGTTCTAGAATACAACATTACCTAATGTCTGGTTCTAGAATACAACATTACCTACTGTCTGGTTCTAGAATACAACATTACCTAATGTCTGGTTATAGAATACAACATTACCTACTGTCTGGTTCTAGAATACAACATTACCTAATGTCTGGTTCTAGAATACAACATTACCTAATGTCTGGTTCTATAATACAACATTACCTAATGTCTGGCTCTAGAATACAACATTACCTAATGTCTGGTTCTAGAATACAACATTACCTACTGTCTGGTTCTAGAATACAACATTACCTAATGTCTGGTTCTAGAATACAACATTACCTACTGTCTGGTTCTAGAATACAACATTACCTAATGTCTGGTTCTATAATACAACATTACTTACTGTCTGGTTCTAATATACAACATTACCTACTGTCTGGTTCTAGTATACAACATTACCTGCTGTCTGGTTCTAGTACACAACATTACCTAATGTCTGGTTCTAGTATACAACATTACCTACTGTCTGGTTCTGGTATACAACATGACCTACTGCCTGGTTCTAGAATACAACATTACCTACTTTCTGGTTCTATTATACAACATTACCTACTGTCTGGTTCTGGTATACAACATGACCTACTGCCTGGTTCTAGAATACAACATTACCTACTGTCTGGTTCTAGAATACAACATTACCTAATGTCTGGTTCTAGTACACAACATTACCTAATGTCTGGTTCTATTATACAACATCACCTACTGTTTGGTTCTAGAATACAACATTACCTACTGTCTGGTTCTATTATACAACATTACCTGCTGTCTGGTTCTATTATACAACATTACCTAATATCTGGTTCTATTATACAACATTACCTACTGCCTGGTTCTAGAATACAACATTACCTAATGTCTGGTTCTATTATACAACATCACTTACTGTCTGGTTCTATTATACAACATTACCTAATTTGTGGTTCTATTATACAACATTACCTAATTTGTGGTTCTTGTATACAACCTTGCCTAATGTCTGGTTCTATTATACAACATTACCTAATGTTTGCTTCTATTATACAACATTACCTACTGCCTGGTTCTAGAATACAACATCACTTACTGTCTGGTTCTATTATACAACATTACTAATATCTGGTTCTATTATACAACATTACCTACTGTCTGGTTCTAGTATACAACATTACCTAATATCTGGTTCTATTATACAACATTACCTGCTGTCTGGTTCTAGAATACAACCTTGCCTAATGTCTGGTTCTAGTATACAACATTACCTACTGTCTGGTTCTAGAATACAACCTTGCCTAATGTCTGGTTCTATTATACAACATTACCTAATATCTGGTTCTATTATACAACATTACCTAATGTCTGGTTCTATTATACAACATTACCTAATGTCTGGTTCTATTATACAACCTTACCTACTGTCTGGTTCTATTATACAACATTACCTGCTGTCTGGTTCTATTATACAACATTACCTAATATCTGGTTCTATTATACAACATTACCTAATGTCTGGTTCTATTATACAACATTACCTAATGTCTGGTTCTATTATACAACCTTACCTACTGTCTGGTTCTATTATACAACATTACCTGCTGTCTGGTTCTATTATACAACATTACCTAATATCTCGTTCTATTATACAACATTACCTAATGTCTGGTTCTATTATACAACATCACCTACTGTTTGGTTCTAGTATACAACCTTAACTAATGTCTGGTTCTATTATACAACATTACCTACTGTCTGGTTCTATTATACAACATTACCTAATGTCTGGTTCTAGTATACAACATTACCTACTGTTTGGTTCTAGTATACAACATTACCTAATGTCTGGTTCTATTATACAACATTACCTGCTGTCTGGTTCTATTATACAACATTACCTAATATCTGGTTCTATTATACAACATTACCTACTGCCTGGTTTGAGAATACAACATTACCTAATGTCTGGTTCTATTATACAACATCACTTACTGTCTGGTTCTATTATACAACAATACCTAATTTGTGGTTCTAATATACAACATTACCTAATTTGTGGTTCTTGTATACAACCTTGCCTAATGTCTGGTTCTATTATACAACATTACCTAATGTTTGCTTCTATTATACAACATTACCTACTGCCTGGTTCTAGAATACAACATCACTTACTGTCTGGTTCTATTATACAACATTACTAATATCTGGTTCTATTATACAACATTACCTACTGTCTGGTTCTAGTATACAACATTACCTAATGTCTGGTTCTATTATACAACATTACCTGCTGTCTGGTTCTAGAATACAACCTTGCCTAATGTCTGGTTCTAGTATACAACCTTACCTAATGTCTGGTTCTATTATACAACATGACCTACTGTCTGGTTCTAGAATACAACCTTGCCTAATGTCTGGTTCTATTATACAACATTACCTAATATCTGGTTCTATTATACAACATTACCTAATGTCTGGTTCTATTATACAACATTACCTAATGTCTGGTTCTATTATACAACCTTACCTACTGTCTGGTTCTATTATACAACATTACCTGCTGTCTGGTTCTATTATACAACATTACCTAATATCTGGTTCTATTATACAACATTACCTAATGTCTGGTTCTATTATACAACATTACCTATTGTCTGGTTCTATTATACAACCTTACCTACTGTCTGGTTCTATTATACAACCTTACCTACTGTCTGGTTCTATTATACAACATTACCTGCTGTCTGGTTCTATTATACAACATTACCTAATATCTGGTTCTATTATACAACATTACCTAATGTCTGGTTCTATTATACAACCTTACCTACTGTCTGGTTCTATTATACAACATTACCTGCTGTCTGGTTCTATTATACAACATTACCTAATATCTCGTTCTATTATACAACATTACCTAATGTCTGGTTCTATTATACAACATCACCTACTGTTTGGTTCTAGTATACAACCTTACCTAATGTCTGGTTCTATTATACAACATTACCTACTGTTTGGTTCTAGTATACAACATTACCTAATGTCTGGTTCTATTATACAACATTACCTAATGTCTGGTTCTAGTATACAACAATACCTACTGTTTGGTTCTAGTATACAACATTACCTAATGTCTGGTTCTATTATACAACATTACCTGCTGTCTGGTTCTATTATACAACATTACCTAATATCTGGTTCTATTATACAACATTACCTACTGCCTGGTTTGAGAATACAACATTACCTAATGTCTGGTTCTATTATACAACATCACTTACTGTCTGGTTCTATTATACAACATTACCTAATTTGTGGTTCTATTATACAACATTACCTAATTTGTGGTTCTTGTATACAACCTTGCCTAATGTCTGGTTCTATTATACAACATTACCTAATGTTTGCTTCTATTATACAACATTACCTACTGCCTGGTTCTAGAATACAACATCACTTACTGTCTGGTTCTATTATACAACATTACTAATATCTGGTTTCTATTATACAACATTACCTACTGTCTGGTTCTAGTATACAACATTACCTAATATCTGGTTCTATTATACAACATTACCTGCTGTCTGGTTCTAGAATACAACCTTGCCTAATGTCTGGTTCTAGTATACAACATTACCTACTGTCTGGTTCTAGAATACAACCTTGCCTAATGTCTGGTTCTATTATACAATATTACCTAATATCTGGTTCTATTATACAACATTACCTAATGTCTGGTTCTATTATACAACATTACCTAATGTCTGGTTCTATTATACAACCTTACCTACTGTCTGGTTCTATTATACAACATTACCTGGTGTCTGGTTCTATTATACAACATTACCTAATATCTGGTTCTATTATACAACATTACCTAATGTCTGGTTCTATTATACAACATTACCTAATGTCTGGTTCTATTATACAACCTTACCTACTGTCTGGTTCTATTATACAACCTTACCTACTGTCTGGTTCTATTATACAACATTACCTGCTGTCTGGTTCTATTATACAACATTACCTAATATCTGGTTCTATTATACAACATTACCTAATGTCTGGTTCTATTATACAACCTTACCTACTGTCTGGTTCTATTATACAACATTACCTGCTGTCTGGTTCTATTATACAACATTACCTAATATCTCGTTCTATTATACAACATTACCTAATGTCTGGTTCTATTATACAACATCACCTACTGTTTGGTTCTAGTATACAACCTTACCTAATGTCTGGTTCTATTATACAACATTACCTACTGTTTGGTTCTAGTATACAACATTACCTAATGTCTGGTTCTATTATACAACATTACCTAATGTCTGGTTCTAGTATACAACATTACCTACTGTTTGGTTCTAGTATACAACATTACCTAATGTCTGGTTCTATTATACAACATTACCTGCTGTCTGGTTCTATTATACAACATTACCTAATATCTGGTTCTATTATACAACATTACCTACTGCCTGGTTTGAGAATACAACATTACCTAATGTCTGGTTCTATTATACAACATCACTTACTGTCTGGTTCTATTATACAACATTACCTAATTTGTGGTTCTATTATACAACATTACCTAATTTGTGGTTCTTGTATACAACCTTGCCTAATGTCTGGTTCTATTATACAACATTACCTAATGTCTGGTTCTATTATACAACATTACCTAATGTTTGCTTCTATTATACAACATTACCTACTGCCTGGTTCTAGAATACAACATCACTTACTCTCTGGTTCTATTATACAACATTACTAATATCTGGTTCTATTATACAACATTACCTACTGTCTGGTTCTAGTATACAACATTACCTAATGTCTGGTTCTATTATACAACATTACCTGCTGTCTGGTTCTAGAATACAACCTTGCCTAATGTCTGGTTCTAGTATACAACATTACCTACTGTCTGGTTCTATTATACAACCTTACCTACTGTCTGGTTCTATTATACAACCTTACCTACTGTCTGGTTCTATTATACAACATTACCTGCTGTCTGGTTCTATTATACAACATTACCTAATATCTGGTTCTATTATACAACATTACCTAATGTCTGGTTCTATTATACAACCTTACCTACTGTCTGGTTCTATTATACAACATTACCTGCTGTCTGGTTCTATTATACAACATTACCTAATATCTCGTTCTATTATACAACATTACCTAATGTCTGGTTCTATTATACAACATCACCTACTGTTTGGTTCTAGTATACAACCTTACCTAATGTCTGGTTCTATTATACAACATTACCTACTGTTTGGTTCTAGTATACAACATTACCTAATGTCTGGTTCTATTATACAACATTACCTAATGTCTGGTTCTAGTATACAACATTACCTACTGTTTGGTTCTAGTATACAACATTACCTAATGTCTGGTTCTATTATACAACATTACCTGCTGTCTGGTTCTATTATACAACATTACCTAATATCTGGTTCTATTATACAACATTACCTACTGCCTGGTTTGAGAATACAACATTACCTAATGTCTGGTTCTATTATACAACATCACTTACTGTCTGGTTCTATTATACAACATTACCTAATTTGTGGTTCTATTATACAACATGACCTAATTTGTGGTTCTTGTATACAACCTTGCCTAATGTCTGGTTCTATTATACAACATTACCTAATGTTTGCTTCTATTATACAACATTACCTACTGCCTGGTTCTAGAATACAACATCACTTACTGTCTGGTTCTATTATACAACATTACTAATATCTGGTTCTATTATACAACATTACCTACTGTCTGGTTCTAGTATACAACATTACCTAATATCTGGTTCTATTATACAACATTACCTGCTGTCTGGTTCTAGAATACAACCTTGCCTAATGTCTGGTTCTAGTATACAACATTACCTACTGTCTGGTTCTAGAATACAACCTTGCCTAATGTCTGGTTCTATTATACAATATTACCTAATATCTGGTTCTATTATACAACATTACCTAATGTCTGGTTCTATTATACAACATTACCTAATGTCTGGTTCTATTATACAACCTTACCTACTGTCTGGTTCTATTATACAACATTACCTGGTGTCTGGTTCTATTATACAACATTACCTAATATCTGGTTCTATTATACAACATTACCTAATGTCTGGTTCTATTATACAACATTACCTAATGTCTGGTTCTATTATACAACCTTACCTACTGTCTGGTTCTATTATACAACCTTACCTACTGTCTGGTTCTATTATACAACATTACCTGCTGTCTGGTTCTATTATACAACATTACCTAATATCTGGTTCTATTATACAACATTACCTACTGTTTGGTTCTAGTATACAACCTTACCTAATGTCTGGTTCTATTATACAACATTACCTACTGTTTGGTTCTAGTATACAACATTACCTAATGTCTGGTTCTATTATACAACATTACCTAATGTCTGGTTCTAGTATACAACATTACCTACTGTTTGGTTCTAGTATACAACATTACCTAATGTCTGGTTCTATTATACAACATTACCTGCTGTCTGGTTCTATTATACAACATTACCTAATATCTGGTTCTATTATACAACATTACCTACTGCCTGGTTTGAGAATACAACATTACCTAATGTCTGGTTCTATTATACAACATCACTTACTGTCTGGTTCTATTATACAACATTACCTAATTTGTGGTTCTATTATACAACATTACCTAATTTGTGGTTCTTGTATACAACCTTGCCTAATGTCTGGTTCTATTATACAACATTACCTAATGTCTGGTTCTATTATACAACATTACCTAATGTTTGCTTCTATTATACAACATTACCTACTGCCTGGTTCTAGAATACAACATCACTTACTCTCTGGTTCTATTATACAACATTACTAATATCTGGTTCTATTATACAACATTACCTACTGTCTGGTTCTAGTATACAACATTACCTAATGTCTGGTTCTATTATACAACATTACCTGCTGTCTGGTTCTAGAATACAACCTTGCCTAATGTCTGGTTCTATTATACAACATTACCTAATGTCTGGTTCTATTATACAACCTTACCTACTGTCTGGTTCTATTATACAACATTAACTGCTGTCTGGTTCTATTATACAACATTACCTAATATCTGGTTCTATTATACAACATTACCTAATGTCTGGTTCTATTATACAACCTTACCTACTGTCTGGTTCTATTATACAACATTACCTGCTGTCTGGTTCTATTATACAACATTACCTAATATCTCGTTCTATTATACAACATTACCTAATGTCTGGTTCTATTATACAACATCACCTACTGTTTGGTTCTAGTATACAACCTTACCTAATGTCTGGTTCTATTATACAACATTACCTACTGTTTGGTTCTAGTATACAACATTACCTAATGTCTGGTTCTATTATACAACATTACCTAATGTCTGGTTCTATTATACAACATTACCTAATGTCTGGTTCTATTATACAACATTACCTGCTGTCTGGTTCTATTATACAACATTACCTAATATCTGGTTCTATTATACAACATTACCTACTGCCTGGTTTGAGAATACAACATTACCTAATGTCTGGTTCTATTATACAACATCACTTACTGTCTGGTTCTATTATACAACATTACCTAATTTGTGGTTCTATTATACAACATTACCTAATTTGTGGTTCTTGTATACAACCTTGCCTAATGTCTGGTTCTATTATACAACATTACCTAATGTTTGCTTCTATTATACAACATTACCTATTGCCTGGTTCTAGAATACAACATCACTTACTGTCTGGTTCTATTATACAACATTACTAATATCTGGTTCTATTATACAACATTACCTACTGTCTGGTTCTAGTATACAACATTACCTAATATCTGGTTCTATTATACAACATTACCTGCTGTCTGGTTCTAGAATACAACCTTGCCTAATGTCTGGTTCTATTATACAACATTACCTGCTGTCTGGTTCTATTATACAACATTACCTAATATCTGGTTCTATTATACAACATTACCTAATGTCTGGTTCTATTATACAACATTACCTAATGTCTGGTTCTATTATACAACCTTACCTACTGTCTGGTTCTATTATACAACCTTACCTACTGTCTGGTTCTATTATACAACATTACCTGCTGTCTGGTTCTATTATACAACATTACCTAATATCTGGTTCTATTATACAACATTACCTAATGTCTGGTTCTATTATACAACCTTACCTACTGTCTGGTTCTATTATACAACATTACCTGCTGTCTGGTTCTATTATACAACATTACCTAATATCTCGTTTCTATTATACAACATTACCTAATGTCTGGTTGTATTATACAACATCACCTACTGTTTGGTTCTAGTATACAACCTTACCTAATGTCTGGTTCTATTATACAACATTACCTACTGTTTGGTTCTAGTATACAACATTACCTAATGTCTGGTTCTATTATACAACATTACCTAATGTCTGGTTCTAGTATACAACATTACCTACTGTTTGGTTCTAGTATACAACATTACCTAATGTCTGGTTCTATTATACAACATTACCTGCTGTCTGGTTCTATTATACAACATTACCTAATATCTGGTTCTATTATACAACATTACCTACTGCCTGGTTTGAGAATACAACATTACCTAATGTCTGGTTCTATTATACAACATCACTTACTGTCTGGTTCTATTATACAACATTACCTAATTTGTGGTTCTATTATACAACATTACCTAATTTGTGGTTCTAGTATACAACCTTGCCTAATGTCTGGTTCTATTATACAACATTACCTAATGTCTGGTTCTATTATACAACATTACCTGCTGTCTGGTTCTATTATACAACATTACCTAATATCTGGTTCTATTATACAACATTACCTACTGCCTGGTTTGAGAATACAACATTACCTAATGTCTGGTTCTATTATACAACATCACTTACTGTCTGGTTCTATTATACAACATTACCTAATTTGTGGTTCTATTATACAACATTACCTAATTTGTGGTTCTAGTATACAACCTTGCCTAATGTCTGGTTCTATTATACAACATTACCTAATGTTTGCTTCTATTATACAACATTACCTACTGCCTGGTTCTAGAATACAACATCACTTACTGTTTGGTTCTATTATACAACATTACTAATATCTTGTTCTATTATACAACATTACCTACTGTCTGGTTCTAGTATACAACATTACCTAATGTCTGGTTCTATAATACAACATTACCTAATTTGTGGTTCTATTATACAACATTACCTAATGTCTGGTTCTATTATACAACATTACCTAATGTCTGGTTCTATAATACAACATTAACTAATTTGTGGTTCTATTATACAACATTACCTAATGTCTGGTTCTATTATACAACATTACCTAATTTGTGGTTCTTTTATACAACCTTGCCTACTGGGTAGTATCCCCTGGGCTGGGTAGTATCCCCTGGGCTGGGTAGTACCCCCTGGGCTGGGTGGGCTGGGTAGTATCCCCTGGGCTGGGTAGTATCCCCTGGGCTGGGTGGGCTGGGTAGTATCCACTGGGCTGGGTAGTATCCACTGGGCTGGGTAGTATCCCCTGGGCTGGGTAGTATCCCCTGGGCTGGGTAGTATCCCCTGGGCTGGGTAGTATCCCCTGGGCTGGGTAGTACCCCCTGGGCTGGGTGGGCTGGGTAGTATCCCCTGGGCTGGGTAGTATCCCCTGGGCTGGGTGGGCTGGGTAGTATCCACTGGGCTAAT